>NW_027466504.1:2515000-2525000 GCF_050575085.1 Anarhichas minor
GATTCCGGTTGAACCGGTTTCAACTGGAAGCGATCCTCGCTTGAACCGGAAGTTGAAACCGGAAGCGATCCTCGCTTGAACCGGAAGTTGGAAATGACAAATAAGAGACATGGGATGTACCCCAAGACCCGTTTGAGAGGAGAACTTTGGCGTAGAAACTTCAGGCCAAAGAGCTGATATCAGATCAGCCTGACCTCACAATCAGACAGCAGACTAGCAGGAAAGGGAAGCGGTACATGCGAAGCTTCTCTACTAGCTGTACCAGACACGTTTGGCTAGCTGGATGCAGTCATGCTAATAACTTATTTAGCTTTTTAAAACAACAGGGACAGATCCAGCACGGACAGTTAGGGAGTGAGAGACATGAAGCACCTGTCTGAGAAATGGATATATAGTTATAAATAAATAATTATATATGTGTTTTATATTATAGTGTTATATGATATATATATATTATTATATTATACAGAATATTATGATATATATATATATATATATATCATTATATTATACTGAATTCCCTGTGAGGGTGATAAAAATAAGATGTCCTGACGTGTTTATCAAAGTGTTATTTACTGCTTTTTTTCATGTTGGAATAAAGGTTAAATATTTAACTGCAAAGTAGTAATACGCATTTGATACCTTAATTCTTTTGCATTAAATCATACTGTTTGCTGAAATTGATTGGATGTGGCCCTACCTAGAACATTTTCCACCAGCTGCCACTGGCAATACCTCTTCATGGACCATATCCCTGGACATGTTGAGATGTCTTTTTCCAAGTCCTGCCTGGGCAAGGTCAAACTCTTCAGAGGAGGTTGCATTGATGTTTAACAGGTATGCATAGAAACTAAAAAGGCCTCCAGGTCTTTGTAGATGCTGTGCCACAGGTCTTTAGACTCTATCTTTCGCTTTCCACGGTTACTTTTTCTTGTGAAAAACCCAGGGAAAGATCTACATGATTAAAAAAACAATTAGATTAAAATATGATGAATATTCATATGAACTAGTCAAACTAGCATTAAATGAACATGAAAAATGAAATTCCATAAAAAGTAAAACCTGGCCATGTCCTGTTCTACAGAAGACGATGGCTCTTGCTGCTTTCGTCCTTCTTCTTGCTGTCCCTGAGAGAGGTTCTGTGTGAGCACATTTATAAAGCTCTGTGCAGCTGCAGCCACTGTCGAATTATAGTTGACATTGTGTTAAGAAAGACAACACACATTTAAGGACTTGAGCTGGTCACTGTAAGGAGGGAAAAATTCACGAACACTAGCTAATAGCATTAAATAAATCTTCTCCCTTTATGTATGACGCTATGTTACAATCATCATATTTAGGATAATTTCTAGTATCTATAAAAAAATAACGTCGACCTGCACGCGGCGCCAGCAAGCGGTCCGGGTGGAGCGGACGCCATCGCAAGGATACTACGCTACGTTCACAGTGGTGTGTGCGAAACGTCAGACATTAAAGTGTAGTAGTTGAACGGCCCAATATGGCATAGTTTATTGCTTTTACTGTGATTCGTGCCAAGTAGAGGCTAAAACAGCTTGCTAAACAGAACTTTGTCACTAGCGTATTATTTTTTTTTTTAACTTACGTGAATATGGTGTATAGAAAGTGTTGAATTATAATTCTCGTGGTGCCCACGTTACCTGAAGGCAACGTGGTTGAGGACGGTCCTCAGCCTTCTTTCTTATGCTGTCACTCATGGTGACACGCCCCTCTCAGTTGATGCCACGCCCCCCACGTTAGATCAGGGTCAAAAGTTTTAACTGAAAAAAAACGATCTGAACTGAAAAAAAAACGACCTGAAAGTGAAAAAAAGATTTGAAACCGAAAAAAAAAAGATTTCAATCTGAAAATATAGAATCTGAAACTGATAAATATAAAAACTCAAATATCAAAATATATATGAAAGTTAAAAAAATCATATTCAACCCAAAAAACTTTTCATTCACTTATTTTTATTTTGAATACATTGCTGTATTTTTCAATGCTCAAGACCACAACTTGAACTTTCAGGTTCAAATGAACATTTTGACCTGGATGACCACATGACCCTACAGCAACCACAGGTTCCGGGACAATTTCCGAGCTTTGTGTGTGGACAAGTGGGCCATTGGGCCAGAGACTGCCCGTAGGAACAGCAAAGGCAGGGACAGCAAAGACAAGGGCAGGGGGCGTGGTAGAGGAAATCGAGAAGGAGGAAACTTCTATTCACAAGGACAGGCTCGTGATCTCCGTACCCAACAGCAGTATAGCCGAGGTCCACCTGTTTATCCGTGGGTACCACCTCTACAACAGGACAGCCCGCCGGCCCCGGTATGTGCATCATCATTAACCTTTACCCCATAACCTACGATTGAAGTATTGAACAATGGCAGTCAGTCACGACTCACGACTGTGATGCTGTTACTAGTGAAACACATCAGGTACATGTGGACTTAGTTGATGAACCATTGCCACCTAATGACTGTGATTTTGTTCTATACACAGATGGCAGTGCTTCCCGTAATCTACTGGGAACAATCAACGCAGGCTATGCAGTTGTTAGTGACCACTCAGTCGTCAAGTCAGGAAAATTGCCTGACTCGTGTTCTGCACAGCAGGCCGAATTGGTTGCCCTTACTGAACCATGTAAAATAGCACAGAGGGTCACAATTTACACTGACTCTCGCTATGCATTTGGGGCCTGTCATGATTTTGGCATAACATGGAAGAGAAAGGGCTTCCTTACCATTGCAGGCACTCCAATCAAAAATGGTTCCCTAGTTAATAACCTCTTAAATGCCCTATTATTGCCTTCAGCAGTCGTTATCTTTAAATGTGATGCACATACCTCCAATAAAGACACGGTCTCCCTCGGTAATGCCCGAGCGGATGCTGCCGCAAAGGCGGCTGCTTCACAGGGAATGTAGGTGAAGCATGGGAACCTGGAGGGAGTCTGTACCGTGGCAGTAACGTACATGTGGAAGTTATGCTAATAAGAGTTGCAGATAAGAGCAGTTTGTTCTCACGTGCTTATATGTTTATTTAAAAACACAATATGTATTTTGATATTGTCACGTTTGATCCTGTAACGAGATGTGTCACCTGGGGGTGGGGTGGGGGGCAGCGGCAGGAGGAAGAGGAGCCACACAAACAGCTGTTCACCGCTCGCTGTAAATGTCTCCCTTTCAAAGTTGTGAGACTGAAAAACTAAACAAATCGCAGGAATTAAATAAATGTTTTGGCAACATAGTGTACACCTGCAAGAATATGGCAACAAAAAATATATTCTATACCGTTATAACCAAAAAGATAGGACGATAAACAGTGAGTGTATCAACGAAAAAGATGAGAATATAAATCACGTAGATGGAACAATGTAACAAGTAGTAAGAGTAGTTGTAGAAAAGGCAAAAAAAAAATTAATCTTTAGATGACTTTTTCCTCTGGCGGAGAGGAGACTGCACGTTCCACTGCCTCAGTCCAGGAGCTCTGAAACACACATACGAAAGCAGAGTTTTAAAAATGACATCTTCTCTACAGAAATGTCTCCTAAACACATGAAATATAAGACAGCAAATATTAATGCAATGCAATATTGGACAAGAGTTACCATTTAAATGTAAATACAAATGTTTAAGACTAGTAACAGAGGCCATGAAAGGGATTCCCAAATGAAAAAGTTCTGTGAGCAGCACGAAACTAAATTCCATGCGCCTCCCTTTTACTTTGTGGAGACAGTAATCTCATAGAAAGACACTTCCAAACCTGGATGAAAACAACTTAAAGTGCTTGGAAATATACCACTGGTGAGAAGAAAATACATCGTATATACATATATATTAGTGCTGTGCAATGATTACAATTTTTAATCGAATGATTCTTTTGTGATTAATCGCATTGTTATGCGCAAAGTTCAATATATTCAAAAGTAGTGTATTGCGCACTTTTATTTTAAAAGTACTGCTATATGAACAGAAGGGCAATAACATTTGGTTCGCAAACACTTAAAATAAATAAGGTGCTTTTTAACAGCAGTATTCCCTTTACACAGTAGTAGTTATATTTCTTGCACCATCTGCTGTAAATAAATAAAATGTTTCAGCCAAATGTGTCTTCCGTTTTCATGACAGTCAGAGCATGTGAATGCAGCTGTTCATCAATATAATGCTGTAACTCCAAGGTCATTATGGTTACCCAGCGATGTCCAGTAGTCTCCAGTGAGAGCAACAGCTGGTGCACGTTGTAACACCGTTGCTTTTGTAGTCCTCTCCTTTTCATACAACTTGTGCATTCTTCTTGTGATGGTGCGTCTTGAGGGAGGGTCATACGTGCAGTCATTCGTTGCGATCCTAAAGGTGCGTTCTTTCATTTTATTTATCGAGTGCTTTTCATAATTCTCAAAGACACTTTACATTAAAATCATCATAAAAGAAAGCTATACACTAAAATTTTAAAACACATATCGGTCACATTAAAAGCAGTTCTGAATAGGTGGGTTTTGATTTGTGATTTGAATATGAGCTATATGAGCTCCATAGCTTTTTGAGCTATGGAGAAGGCTCTGTCACCCCATGTCCGGAGTGGAAGGGACAGGATGTTGGCATCAGAGAAGCAGAGCGGACAGGATGGAGTGTGGTGGTGAAGCAGGTCGGTGAGGTAGGAGGCTGAAGTTTGTGGATATCCACTTTGCTGTAGCATTTGTTAGCTTCCCAGATAGCAGTCGATTCCGGGGCGGATCCGCCCTCAGGTCGGCAATGCGCACAAGATACGGGCGATACGGAACAGTCTTGCTTTTGTTTATCTATACATCTCCCACACGCTGCATCCAACGTAGTCTGCTGAAGCCTCCCTCCACCGTTTGGGTGATTTGCTGGCATCAACTGGTATTGCATTTATTAATTTTTTTAACTGCGTTAACACGCGATAAAATAATTACACACACACACACACACACACACACACACACACACACACACACACACACACACACACACACACACACACACACACACACACACACACACACACACACACACACACACACACACACACACACACACACACACACACACACACACACACACACACACACACACACACACACACACACACACAAGGAGCGAGTAAAGGACTAGAGTTAGCAGAAAGATTAATGTGAGACAACATCCGGTTTCTTCAGACGAACATCCGGTTTTCAGAATAAGATGCCAACAAAGTATGAATTATATTCACATTAAGTATAAAACATGCTACCTGCATCTCGTGAGTTAAAGGGAAAATACACCTAAATTGTGCGTAAAGTGTCTTTATTCTTTGATCGCTGGGTCACCATCATCACCTCGGAGTTACAGCATTATATTGAAGAACAGTAGAGCTGCATTCACATGCTCCGACTGTCATGAAGACACAAGACATACATTTAGATGAAACGTGCTGAAACATTTTATTCCTGTTTCACAGCAGTGGAACGTTTCACATAGTCACACACTGAGCACAGATAGTGAAGAGATAGAACTGGTACTGTGTAAAGCAGTGGCAGGCCGTCAGGGCCTTCTCTGCTGGCCTAAACAGAATCACAAAGTTATATCTATTTTATAATTTAATAATTTTTCTTAAATACACTACATGAATTATAATTTATAAAAATATTTTTCCCATTATCTTATTTTCTCATTGCACAGCTATCATCTTCCTCAGTTGCTCTGCTTCCAGTGCAGCTTGTTTTAAGTAGAGCTTTTATCCAATCAGATTTCACCTCTGTGTCTCTAGGTAAGAAGAGAGGCCCGAGGCCTGCAGACTCACAAGTGAATCCCTGTGCAGTTTAAGTGAATGGGGACGATATTGTTGATTGTCATGGTGTTCAACCAATCAGATATTTAGTTTGACATGTTGGGCGTATTCTTTGACGTGTCAGAGCCTGCTAGCCGGCCTATAGCTACGTCAGCATTACATGCAGCTCAGTGTCCAGGTGCAGCTCTGCCGCGAGGTGCAGAGTGTGCTGTGATTGGTCAGTGGGCGAGCCCGTGAATAAAGTGAAACTTATGCTTGCTAGCAGAACTTAGGTTGTAATAGTCAGAGTTCAAGTGGAAAGATATGGAAGAAATTATGGCATTTTTAGTTTTTTTTACCACGCTTTGTTTTATTAACATCAAATGGCGGAAGGAGGAGAAACTGATTTAGTGGCGGAGTTACTGGGAACGCCTTTCTCAAGAAGGACATTTCCGGACAAACTGGACATAGTAAGAAATGGACGGCCAACCCCACAGCTAGCAGCCCTGACCCAGCCAGGAAAAGGATTTGTGCGCCACTTTCAGTCCGCAAACTATGAACGGTATTCCTGGCTGACAGGGTCGGAGAAGAGGTGCAAATTGTATTGCTGGGAATGCCTGTTATTTGCGAATGAACGTCTTGGTGTATGAGGCATATCGGAAGAAATTCCTGGATTCGGCCTTCTCCAACCTAACGCAGAGTCACTGATCTCTGTTTGATGATCTGACACGGCTTAAAACAGAACTGACTGTAATGTACGCCATGGCTGACTTTGAAGGAAAAAGCCCTGCTGATCTACTGGCTTTCCTTCAGCAGAAAGATCTGGTGGAGAGCATGCGTCAACTTTACGCATTGGCAACTGGGGAGGCTCGACTGTCATCACTGGCATCCATGGCAATCGAAAAGGACCTCTTGCTGGAACTAAAACGCAGGGATGTACTGCACAGCCGCGTTATTGAACTCTTTGTAAACAAAGACAGGAGGATGGACTTTGTCGTTAAATAGAACAGCATTTGGTAAGTGAAACTGCTTTTGTTTTCTTTACATCTGCAGTGTGTTAATTTTGCCTATCGTGTCATTTATGGATATTATTCGCTGATGTAAATACTATTTGAATGGCCCTTGCTCTTTAGTGTGAGCGTTGCTGGATTGTTTTGTCATGCTTTGTTTTAAATATATGTGACTGGTTCTTCAGAGTTCGCTCTTGTCATTGTGTTAATTACATCGATTTTGACCATATGCATTGTCCGTTAATTATGAAGCATACCGTCCTGCGTGGGTTTAGGGTCCGGATAATTTAATCTGTTTGGGCTGTTTTCTTTTACAAACAAGAATTATGGTCTGGAGAAATGGGAATTGTGTGGCGATTGCTTAGCCCTGTTTGAATCAGTAGGGAACAGCTGCCTAAACGCTGAGGGGAGAATATAGCGCGAGTTTGTGCGTATTTTCCTTACTAAGCTAGTTTAGCATAGCCTCGCAGAATATACGTGCCTCAGCTGTGTTTTGTTTTGCTTCCGGGGTCAGACGCTGACCCGAAAACTAAGACAGACAGACCGGTGTCTCCACCGAAAACATTATATTTACCACAATTTAAGCTTCTGCATTTTCCAAATGCACTAGTATTATTGTTCGGTTTGTAAGCCTCGTACCGAACGGTTTAATACGAATACGTGATGTTACACCCCTAGAAACAAATAACCGTAGCTGTGGCGCCATCATTAGGTTATTAGCTAGGTGGTAAGACAGCAGTGAAGGCCCAGGTATAAAATGCACGGCCCGCCACTGGTGTAAAGGGAATACTGCTGTTAAAAAGCACCTCATGTGTTTTAAGTGTTTGCAAACCAAATGTTATTGCACTTTTGTTCATATAGCAGTACTTTTAAAATAAAAGTGCACAATACACTACTTTTGAATTCATTATTGAACTTCGCCATAACCATGCGATTAAAAATTTTAATCGTTGCCCAGCACTAATATATATATTTAAACTTTAAAAAAAAGTTACACTTGACACTTTTGTAATCTGATCATGCCAGGACACATTAACTGTCAAGTCTGTACGCTCCGAGATCTGATTTTCGACATGCAAAGGTGATATGGCTCGCACTGACTTCGGATCTCAGTGAGGTGTGGACAGCATGTGAACATCATGGAATTAAAGGAGCTTCATTAGCGATTGTTCTTCAATAAGTCTACTAATACTGCAGGGAGGAAGAGTAAACTGCAACAATTACAGGCAGGGTGGGTGCTTTTATTGTGAAGAATTTATAGGAAGTGAAATGTGTTTTTCCATAATTTTACAGCCGCGCCTTTGACCTGGAAATATAGCCTGCGCGACGTGCAAAAATCTAGAGTCTCTTGGGGGTTTTATTGTGAAAATATATTTTCACAAATGCTGGTTTAGGTGACTAAAACTACAGCTTTAACCATTTATTTAGATGAAACTATTGTTACTGTCACAAACTACATGTGGAAAATGCCTGCAGAACTAGAACTGATAGAAAACATGGACTGTGGAGGCAATGACGGAAGTAGTGCACTCACTGCTGCTCATTTGACTGCACGTGAAGAACACTGGTCTCCCCGACGACACCTGTGGGGGACACAGTAGACAGATTAAGGTTCTCATAATGCTCATAAACTGCTGCCGAACACCTGATCAGTGGGATTGAGTGAGAAGTCAGAGTAGCTCACTTATTCCTCGGTCACTGAAGATCGCGCTGACTTCGTCAAATGTCAAATTGATGTTGACTCCTGGATTACAGGGAGGACAGATGACAGACTGAAATGTTTAATCAATTAAAAGGTAAATCTAAAATAATTTTAACAAATGGCTCCAGCAAGTGTTGTTTTAAGATTTCTGTCTGTTAACAGTCTAAACAAAGCCAGGTTAGCAATTGCTCCCTGCTTCCAATCTTTATGCTAAACTAGGCTAACTACATCTCAACTCCAAAGACACAGACATGAGATTGATATCCATCTGAACATCAGACTCTTGGAAAGAATCGTAATAAGTATTTCTTTTTAAGATTTTCAAAGATACACTTTAGGCATACGGACTGTGAGAACACGACCATGTGTAGAAGAAGAAATACTGTTCGGAGTCTGGGTTTTCTTCCGAGCAACACTGGCACTTGTGTTGTGGAGGTTCAAACGCCACGGTGGGCTCGTACCTTTTGGTGTGCTGATGGCTCTGTCATTCACAACTCCTTTAGGCATCACTGGAAAGTTAAAGAAAACAATCAGGACGTTGTGACTCCCGTCAAAGACTGATGTTAGATTAAAACCACTTTCAGTCAGTCTGATTAAGTATGAAATCTATGATAATCAGATTATGAATGATGTGAAATCATTTAATTATACGTTTACTAAAATTTTGATTGTTTCTGTAACTTATAAAATGCAGCCGTCTTCCCGCCCACCCCATTTCTCAAATGAGTTTTGCAAGACTTAAGGAAACAGATTCAAAAACGTAACTCCGTAAGAAGCGGTCTGTACCCTTTGAATAGAAATTAAACCTGTGGTAACTGATTTTTTTTTGCCAGCAGAAACAAACCTCATGAGACATCATCACCTCTAAATAGGGTATTGTTTGCCAACAATTTTGCCATATCACACATTTCAGATTCTGAAATCTTGATCTGGTGTTTTGCTTATTGTGAATCAACCCATTAACAAATTCCAGCTGGATTGGAATGAGAACATCTGTTTCATAATAATAATCCAGATGAAAACATTAATTTAATTTAATTTGTCAAATTGTATTTGTGAAGTGACCTCTGACCCTCCAACCTCTAACTAAAAGTTCCCCCACTGCTGCACTCAGTAGAGCTTAGATGAATTTCCTTAAACATAAATCGTAGTTTTAACCTCCAGCGCACTGTACCTGTTCCTTCCAGAGCGATTGACTTAGACTGGACATGCTCCTCCCGCACACGCCTGATGAAACACACACACACACACACACATATTAGGGGTGTAACGGTTCAAATAATTCTCGGTTCGGTTTAATACGACACAGTGGTGCCACAGTTCGGTACGTTTTCAATACAGCAAAAAAGCAGAAATGCCAAATCCTCGCTGGTGAGACTCAAGGGGGCGTGTCTGAAGAACATGGCTCTTCATCTCCCATTCAGTTGTGAGGTAATGTGCCGTTACAGTCAGGTAGCTTTGTGTAGTCTGAAGTCCGGGCCGTCTGTTGTCAGAGGAACAGTGGGTGCATCTGACATTTGAT
>NW_027466504.1:2530000-2617500 GCF_050575085.1 Anarhichas minor
TACAGTTTTTGACTGCAGTGAAAATGTTTTTGAAAAACATCAACAAATATGGATTGAAGCAGGATATTTCGTAAGATTTAAATAGGTTTTGAATTGTTTTGAATTTTTTTAATGCATTTTCAGTTTTGGACTCAGGAGAGACAGCAGCAAAAACGAAAGCGGCGGCAGCGCTCGCTGCGCTGTATGAGTGTTCTTTTAATGATGAATATACAGGACAAGATGAAAATACACACGTCACCAACCGTACGGTCACTAATTACGTTAACACATAAAGCAGATGAAGGATTTTTTTTCTGTCTTTGTCTCGGACAGACGACTTCTCATAGCCGCTTTATTAAAAAAATTATAAATATATTATGTATATTGTGTTGCGCATAAGACAAGGACGCTGTCTGCGCTGCTCCATCACTGTTGGCTATGTAAATAGAAACGCATCCAACATGTGTAAAGCACTATCAACGGCATCACCCAGATGTGCCGATCAACGGGACAAGGAAAAACAAACCAGAGCCAAACTCCTTATCCCCACTGCTTTTAAGCAGTCTTTAGATGCAAACGCAGAATGGGATAAAACTGTGCGCTAAAAGCAGTGGTAGCGAGACAAATGGAAATTGTGCACTAACCCTGAACTCTCCAAGACCACTGCAGAAGGCATGACCCGCCCTACTCCGGATCCGACTAGCTAGTACATGTTTAGAGACGTGCACATTTCACTCCCCCTCTACCAATCCCTGTTGGCTATGTTGACCTTTACTGCAAGTATTGTATTGATGTATGAGCGTTCTCTTTAACGATGTACTTCAATGATTAAAGAGGCTGGTTTCAGAATTGTGAGCATTTTCATGCATGCAGCAAATATTGTGGGACTTTTAAGCAGCAAAACTAACTGTAGTTATGAACTTGACAGAGGAGAGAGAACTTAACTTTTAGCTTTTGGTGTAATCAGTGAAGTTACGCTGCTGTCCCTCATGTGTAAATATGCAGAGCTAGTGCTGAACCCGCGCTCTGCTGCTACACTGGAGACTGGACTAACCAGACTCTCTGAACATTGGATTTACTTCAGGAGGAAACCCCGCAGCATGCACTCCTTATGCACCAGTGGCGCAGCTACACCGGCACTGCTTTTAAAATGACGGACAGTTAACACAACCAGTGTCGGGTATGAAGGCAAATCAATCAGCGAGCACAAAACACTTTCACATCTGCTCGCACGAGCAAAATTGCAGCCTGTGAGGAGAAAACCATGCTTTGAGCGTGAGGAGCGTCCCCTAGTGGGCGACTTCCATCACAGCTCTTTTGCGCGCGAAACTTTGACTTGCTCGCTTGAGAGTAGTTTTTCTTTTTGACAGTAAGTGGGCGGACCCAGCGACCATTGTATCACCAAATTTAATTGGTTACAATCCTCGTCTTTGGATTGGCCGGATATCAATCCTGACACAGATGCTAGGTGGCGATAAAAAGGTGGTTTTCAATCCGCCACTGAATATATTACTTTTTACTTTTCACATTAACTGTTTGCCAAGTGAGTTCCCAAATTGAAATCACTGGCAAGTAATTAGTGGATGAAAAATTATTCAGATCCTTCACTGTAGTAAAAGTACTAATACCAACAATCCACTACAAGTAAAAGTCCTTCATTCAAAACCTTATCAAGTATGTTATTATCAGCAAAATGTACTGAAAGTACCAAAAGTAAAAGTACCTGTGCAGTAAAATGTTCCCTGTCAGTGTTTTACTATTCCATCTGATGTTTCAGGATATACAGTTGTGTAAAAAGTGTTTGCCCCCTTCCTGATTTCTTATTTTTTTGCATGTTTGTCACACTTAAATGTTTCAGATCAAACAAATTTAAATATTAGACAAAGATAACACAAGTAAACACAAGTTGGAGATTTTATTGATATTATTCTTATTGATTCTGCCCATCGGTTCGATTCCTTATTAGTACTCTTTATTATTTTATGACAAAAAAAACACAAATAATTAAGAAAGGAATCGACATTGCTTTATTATTCTTGTATATAAACTAAGTCTCTCTTTAACAGCAGACAAGAAGTTCCAAAATCTTTAAAATACATTTGCAGCTAAACAATTAGCTAAGTTATTAGCTTTCATAGACTAATAAATTATTAGTCCGTTCTTGTGAGAAAACTCTGTATTGCTAATGTTACCTGCAGTGGACGAGGATAGACACTGCTCGCCAAACAGTCGAAAACGGCTTGGCCAAATGTTTTGATAGACTTCTGGTATTACCTTACGTGTGAGGGTTTTATTGCATTTGTGATTTAGCCAGCATCTACTGGAGTAAAATGTAGCTACACTTTAGATCTTTTTGTTCTCTCTGCCATGGTGTGTCTCCCGCTGTACTGAGCCGGAGTGTGTGTCAGAGTAAAGCACAAAGACAAAGAGACAGAGTGGTTTGAGACAAGGACATCTCACTCTGTAACTTCTAAAGCATCAATAGCAGACCTTATCAAAACTACGGGTTTTACTAATTTAGAACCAGTTCCCGTTTAGAACCGGGTTTCGGGGGCATCCCTAGGTGCCTTTGATGTAGCTGAGCTTAGAAATGAATGTAAAGTAACTAGTCATGTAATGCTACTTCTTGCTGCTGAGTTATGAGTAATAAAGAAATATAACTTTTCTTTGATGAGACTAACTTGGCCAGCAGTGCTCACCTGAGACACCACCTTCTTCTGTGCAACCTGCAGGACAGCCTTCGCAATGGTGGCCATGTTCTCTTCCTCAGGTTCCTCCCCTGCGGCACTTCCTGCTGGAGTAGATATGGCCTGCAGCTTCATCTCCTTTAGACTCAAGATGTTGAAAGTCTCTGACAAAATTTCAGCTCCATCCGCATCCCAGGGCAGTTCCTCGTCCGCAAAGCATGCTGTGATAGGAAAGGATAAGAGGTTACAAGTGATTTCTTTTTTTGCACGAGCGCTAGAAGCTGTTTTTTACATCTCAATCCACACACACACACACGTGTTCACCTAAGATGGTCTGGTTGATCTTGACAGTGATGTTAAAGCGCTGGGCGTCTGTGAAGTGCTCCAACAGGAAGCGGTAGATCCGAAAACGCTTCTCGCGGTGCTGAGCTCCTTTCAGGGAGAACTGAACCTTTTCTCTGCATGGATTTTTTTTAAATAAGCCAATGAACAGACCAAAAAAAAAAAAAATCCTTTCATGTATTGTAACAGGATATGAACATGTGAACAGGATGACAGAACTAATATCCACACAGCTTCCTACCTCTCACTTTGAGGGAACTTGTTGTAGGACTTGTGTTTGTTGTACGAGCTGAAGTGAAAGATGCACTCGATGAAGTGCTGGCTGAACATTTCTGGGTTCTTCTTCAGCAGCAGGTGGAGCAGGCAGTATTCGCACAGACTGGGACAAGAAAACAGGTTTTGATATCGTGTCGGATTTCTTTAGGTGTTCAGAGCGATATTAGATAGTAACAATACTAGTATGAAGTGTCACTGTGTGCTTGTTTTACCTAGAGCCAAAAACATTTCATCGATACCCAAAAAAAACTGTCTGTGCTTGTTTTGGAACATCCTACAATACATTATGCAGCCCAGGTTGAAGTGGATACTTAAGATCCACACAACAGGACATTGCTTCCAATTTTTGTTATATTCTTAATAAAAAATTTTAAAAAAAAAGTCCTTTAAGGCAAGAATAGGTAGCAAATGAATGTAGCAGTACAAAAAAGTTACAAGTTTTAATTTTCATAGTCAGAGAAGAAAACAGCTCACCCTGTATCAATATTTAGATGTTATATTTTGAAATGATCTACCGAGTCATCATCTTTTTATCTGTGCAGTGGAATTTACCTGGCGATGGCAGGGACCGGGTCGACCAACGCCACCATGAAGCGAAAGAAGAGGGAGCCCTTCCATTTCACAAATTCCTCCTGGTAAAAAAAAAGACCGGCAATTAGAGGAATACTGAAAAACCCGCCTCATAAAAAGATTCCCAGAGAAAAGCCTAGTAGCTGTTATTTGTTGTTATATGCACAACAATTACAAAGAAGTAGTCAGTCGTTGGCAAAGAAAATCGTAAGAGTTCACCTCCAACAATGGCAATTATGTAAAAAAAAAAAATTAAAAAAAAAAATTATATATATATATATATATATCACACAAAGAAAAAAAAAAAAAAAAAATGAGAATCTAAGACATAAAATAGTGCAATAGTTAAAATACAGGGATAATAAAAAGATTAAAATGTGGCAGCCTTTTTACTGTCCATCTATAAGCAGAACCCTAGTCGAGTCTTTAAAAAGGTGTAATGTCTGGCCACCTGGTCTGAAGTCAATGCGTTGGTGTCTTCAACCTCCATTCTTTCTAATGGCCATCAGGGCGACTCCTCTGGTTGCAAAAATAATTCCGATTGTATGGAAGTGTATGAGAAAATGACTCTACTTCGCACTTGATTTCTTACCTCAGTAAACATTGTGAAGATAAGTTTATGGTCTCAATCTCTAGTTTCAAGTAGACTATAAAGCAGCGTATGCTTTAGGGCGAACTTGTGCGATTGATAAGTCTCTACCAGAGCCGTATACGACGTCTCTACCAGAGCCGTATACGACGTCTCTACCAGAGCCGTATACGACGTCTCTACCAGAGCCGTATACGACGTCTCTACCAGAGCCGTATACGACGTCTCTACCAGAGCCGTATACGACGTCTCTACCAGAGCCGTATACGACGTCTCTACCGAGCCGTATACGACGTCTCTACGTCACTCCCCCACAGTCCAAATATGGTCACAAACTTCTTTTTTTTTTTATGTTTTAAACAAAAATTCTAGCCAGATCTGACACATTGCACCTTTAATCTGCAATCTGATGTTTCTTTAGCCATTATTTTCAAACTCTGCTAAACTATTTAAAGAAAAGCACGCCGTCTATTGCCATTAATGAAAAAAATGTCTCACAGTCAGTGGTTTTTAATTGTGGTTTTAGAGTGCAGTTGATTTATGTTGATGTTTGACAAATGCAGGGGGCCTGAAAATGCCTTGAATATTTTATAATTTTTCTCAAATAACTTTTGTTTGTTTGCTTGTTATATCAGGTCAACCGAAGTAAAACTAAATATTTTGTTATTTAACAGAGCAAAAAAACGCCTTGCACTTGAAAATTATAGATATTGATATCACCCCATTTCTTTTTTATGAAACTGCAATGAATAATTACAAAAAACATTTCTCCAACTGTAGCCTAGTGAAGAAAGTGTATAACAGTTCCTACCTGCAACAGGTTGGTCAGCATGATGAGAGTCTGCTCCCGGATGACAGCTTCACTGTCTCTCAGACAAGCGGAGATGTTGGGGATATAGTGATCCACGATATTGGTGTATCGAACGCACAGATCACACATAATCACAAGCACATTGTTGCGCACAGCAACCTCCGTGCCAACCTCCAGCTCCCTGGCAAACACCGGCAGACACTTCTGGACGAGTTCCTCGTGCTGCAGACACAGTTTACCTGAGCCCGGACGGACGCCAAAAGAGAGGAAAACATTAGATGTGTAATGAGACGGCAGAAATGCATGGAGGTTAAGGCTATGAACAATGTTTCTAATGGTACATGTACACAGGCTCCATCATTTCCACGCTTCCTATTCATTGTCTATGTAAGCAGCAGGCGGCAACCTCCGGTCCTGAAAAGTAGAGCCAATGTGGAAGCGCATTAAACTTGCATTCATTCAAATGGCCAGCAGGAGCCACTCCTCTGGTTGCAAAAAATAAATCAGTCTTTGAGAAAGTGACCCTGCTTCTCACTTGATGTATTATCTCAGTAAACATGAGTTTATGGTCTCAATCTCTAGTTTAAAAGTCTGCTTCAATACAGCATGATGTTCACTTAGTAAATTATGCTTCATTTAGATTCAGCAACTGCTTTGGCTTATTTCTCGCCTAAAATGATTTCAGACACATTTCGGTATCAGGTGCCTAGTGGCAGCCTATTAGGTGTCCAATGCTGGGAAGCGGCATGGCCCCTCGCGTCCAAAAAGAACTCCTTCTGGACACGTACCATCAGACATTACTAAAAGAGACAGAGTAGGCTGATATAGAGTCAGGGAAGGACAGTTTACCTAAAGTGATGACTCCATGGGCTCTCACTTTGCTAGGCAGAGAGTTTGCTTTAAACTGGGACAGAGGCAGCGATGCTGGCAGCTCCTCCTGGCACTCTGTCACCAACATAAAGAACATGTTACCACAGAATACAGGCGATGTTACATTTTTAAAGCACATAAGTGTAGGTTTCGTTTTGTTTTTTCTGTGGCTACTCCCAAAAGTAGTATCACAAAATACAATGTGTGTTATCAGATTTTTTGAAACTCCCGAATATCAATATCATTATTGATATCAGTCGCGCTATACTCTGTATGATAGGTTGAAGAAAATGTTTTGACAAAGTAAATACTGGCAGGTCTTTTAAGTATTAGGCTACGTTCAAACCGACAGAAGCCCCCGTGTGAAGAAATGTAGCCGTCCCATTCATTTGGATGAGATCTGTCAGTAGTTTGGAATGCAATTTCATTCAATATTTAACAATTAAATACATGAATAAATATGGCTATGAAACAAATCCTGAAATAAATAAACGAGGCAATAAATATATAAATGATAGTTCAACAAATAAATATTTTTCATAAAAAAGGAAATTTTTCAAAAAGGACTACTTTCATTTGTTTCAAGGGACTATATTTCACAATGCCACATTTATTTCCCAGCCTTTTTTATTTCCATCTGTTATAATCAAATGCATGGGGCGTGGTTATCTCACAGATTTAGACCAAAGCACAAAAAATAGCCATCTAGAGTAGCAGCCCCCAACCACCGGGCCGCGTACCGGTCCCGGTCAGTGGGTCATTTGGTACCGGGCCGCACAGAAAGAATAAATATTATATTATTTCCGTTTTATTGATTATCATAGTCTGAAAGAAGTTTTATTTTGAAAAATGACCAGATTCTCTCCCAATTTCATCCACCTGTGCCTCTTGACATGTCAAGACGCTCGTCTCGGTCACGTGAGACGTTACCTCAAAAATTAAGCCCGCAAGTTAGTGAAAATGAGTAAAAAACTTTTGGAGAGCTTCTTTGCAAAGGGAGAAAGGCCCACTAAGGAGACAGAAGAAGAGCCTGCAACTTCCAAGAAAAAGAAAATTTAACTTAACAGACAATATCAGGAATCTAATTAAATATCAGGAGTAATTCTGACGCGCCAAGCCCGCTCTGCATAATATGTGGCGACAGAGGAAGATCAGCTGCTGGAGATTGTAAATGACGGTGGCCTTAAAAGTATGTTTGAGACAACAACTCTGCTGGTGTTTTGGATTAAAATCAAGGCTGAATATCCTGAGATCACCACTAAAGCACTGAAAACCCTGCTTCCATTTCACACATCCTCTTTGTGAAGCGGGATTTACTGCAGTGACAGCAATCAAAACAAAATTACGAAGTAGACTGGACATAAGGAACAGACTTTGGGTGTCATTGTCTCCCATTACCCCCAGATGGGACCGTCTCGTTGCAGAGAAACAAGCTCAGAGCTCCCACTGATTCAGCGTTATTGAGAGTTGTATTTTTTTATGCATTTTACATTTGTTTTCATGCTGATCGTATCATTTTATTTTGTTGTGTTTATCCGCCACACTGAAGGCCGGTCCGTAAAAATATTGTCTTACATCAAACCGGTCCGTGGTGCAAAAAAGGTTGGGGACCGCTGATCTAGAGTATTAAGTTGCTACAGTCAACTGTTTTTAAACGAACTAGTTTAAAAACTAGTTCATCAAAGGTCGTTCTCTGGAGCAGAGCTCCGCTCACCTCCATGCCTAGTAGTCTACTAGCTGCGCTCCAAGCTGCTGTAGCGGTCATGTTTCTTGTAGATGGACCTTCAGTTAGAGGCTGTAGCAACTCATATTCAACCAGAGCAAACCCCAGCATTGGGATGCTGATCGCGAACAGCACGACTCCCAGCTTTCCGGTGAAGTTGGGTGCACACTAGCTATCTACTTTTTGTGCTTTGGTGTAAATGGACTGTACTGTACTTGTATTGAGCTTTTCTAGTCTTTCCGACCACTCAAAGCGCTTTCACAAGCGCGTGTGTGTGGTCCCACCATGGTGAGAGGAGTACACTTGACACTACTCTCAGCAATTCTCTCTTTCTTCTAACCACCAAACCAGGTTTCTAGATGTTGGATCAGAACACACAGGGAAACATTATTTCAATTCAATATATTTTGTATAGCCCAAAATCACAAATTTGCCTCAGAGGGCTGTACACATGCGACATCCTCTGTTCTGGGACAGAGGATGTTCTGTTTGGAAAAACTCCCCCAAAAATCCTTTAACGGGGAGAAAAGAAGGAAGAAACCTTAGGGAGAGCAACAGAGGAGAGATCCCTCCATCAGGATGGACAGAAGTGTGATAGATGTCATGTGTACAGAATGAACATCATAACAGAGTTACAACACATTCAATGCATACGAGAGAACTTATTCATATCATGAGTAGTAAGTATAATGATGGAAACATTACGATTACTAGTACAGCAGGAGTGGATTTAGTAGAATAACAAAAGCAGTAATGGTATCGGCAATAGCAAGCAATGCTACTACTAATAATAAAGATGGTAGCAGTGGGTGTCAGGCAGGACCACGGCAGGCGGCAAGACCATGGTTCAGATCATGTGGATTTGAAAACCACAGTATCTCATTTCCCTAGATCTCCATGCTCCTTACCAGCCAATTTGTCAGAATGTGTTGTCAGGACGGACTCCACAAGCAGCACCGTCCTTTTGCCGACCTTGGCGGGACAGTGGAGTGACGCCACACCCAGAGTGTGGAGGTGTTTCACCTGGAAGAGAGAGCATTTTCAGTTCCACATTTACCTGGTATGGTGCAGCACCCTGGTCTTTGACAAAACAAAAAGCAATGAGACACATCGTCCACATTATTTTGCGAACATCTTTTTATCTTACTTTCACCCCTCCGTACAGTCTAAATGCAGTTTCCTCACCTAAATTATAGCATAAACAGCTCAGTGAGGTTTATGCAATCATTATCGCAGTTGTGAAGCAGCAAACAGCATTTAGCCCCCTCTAAATTTCTTGCAATCACTTATTCTAAATGTAAATATAGCCAAATACACAGCAGAGCTATTGTCAGTAGCCTGGACTTATTTTGATCTTATCAGATGACGCAGTGATTCGAAAAAAACCATAGTGCAGCAGCTTGGGAATGACAGCTTGTTGACATGTAGTGTTCATGATTAAATAACTATTTCATGTTCGGCAACAGAAACGGAAAAATGTGTAAATGAGAACAACTACATGGTGAATCCAGCTGCATTAAATCATACTTCAGGAGACTGAAACAAGCCATAACAAGTAGATAATCAGCAGAGTAGCTGACTGTGTGTGGAGCCTATCCAGCGTTAAGAAGAAAACTTTCCATCAGAACACTAAACAAACACTTTCCCAAAAAGCAATAGGTCACAACAGGCTATAAAACTGAAAAGCATCTCTTGTGCTGTAAAAACCAAAAATACAAAATACATACAAAATAGAAAGTAAAACTTGATCATGCGGTGAAGCCTTTCAATTAGTTCCACCATGGCTATATTTAAACATTCAAAGCACCCAGACATTTATCATCCCTATGATTGAGCACATGTGTTTTTATCACCCTGATGTGCCAAAGTTTGTGGTAACTGAACTGGTCAGTTAACGATGTGGCCGAGACTGTATTCTAAAAGTCTGGCTTTGACACTAGCAGAGCGATTGTCTGTTTTGTTGCTCCTATTTCTGAGAATAGTGTGAGCAGCAGATGGTTTTGGAAATTACGTGTGCCACAACTTCCGTACACAGTATGTGTTGATCTCAAATAAAATGAACCATAAAAAAAACAGACATCTTTCAGGCCGATGTTTATCCAAGAAAAAGCAAGCAAAGGGTTAAGTCTCACCATCAGCTCCTCATTGAGGTTCTGGGCTCCCTTTTCTCTCAGGATGATGCCAGCTAAATAAGCCTCACACACCGACACCAGCTCACCACAGTGTTGGTTCAGAAAAGCCTGAAGAAAAAGAAATCATATATTAAATGCATCAGAAATGCATTCAGAATCTGTTTAACGCTGGATGATGAGCTGTGACTTTGGCAAGTTTAGATTCTGTACATGATCAAAATAAATACGAAGATAAAGCCACCAAAAATGTTTTGGGAAGCATGAAAACAGTTCCAAGTTTAAACTTAACCCACTCAGCCATCATTTAATTTTTTTTTGTTGATAAATTAATACTGACCACGAATATTTGGCACAAACTATTTGTTTGTTATTTAAAGGGTAACTTCGGTATTTTTCACCTGTTTTCTTTTGTTTTTGTGTCTTAGTGACCAATACAAGCATGCATGATGCACCCAACAGGGTGGTCTAGCAGCAATCTAATGAAACAGACAAGTTATATTCATTTAAGAATATAACTTGTGAAACACTTTATTCAAAATAAGAATTTTGTTTAAGGATTTTTAAAATTTTGGGGTTATATTGGTCATAAATATGCCCTGTATGGATACAGGAATTGTGCCGGCAGTCTTTGCCCAATCCGTATAGATTTCCCAGAAATCCCTGACGACTGTTTCACAAGCCAGGTGGAATTTTAACCCAACGTAGCGTTGTTGGCAATGCATCTCGCTGAGGATCCGATTAGGCTATTCAATATGCTATTAATTATTTGGCATATTTCCAATTGGACATTTTTCCCTTTGATCATTTCATCTACTGGACAACTAAATGTGATATCGGCAAAAAAGCAAGCATACGCTGGCTAACATAACCCTGGGTCCGGTCGGTTTGTTATTGTGTCCAACCAAGTCTCGCCCTGAAATCTCGCATGACGTCCTAGTTGTCAAAATCATCTAAATATTCAGCCAGGACATTAAAAATATTTCTGATAAAACTAAGCTACACCACCGTCACTTCTTTCCCCAACTCTCAATCACGTTTCCACCATTGTCTTTCGGGAACAAGTCACATGACACACAAGCGAGGGGTTAAGAAAAGCGTTTCATTTCTCTGTCAGGTCCTTTCCATAATGTTCCATAATAATAATCTGAGCCTGTTGGTGGCAAAAACAAGCACTTTCAGTGGACGTACATCGACTGTGAGGAATTGCCCTGATAAGATTACATTGCAGCCTGTCTCTCTCAATACTGGACCAATTTCACTTTTTTTGTCCCAGTTAGTAGAGGTGGGAATCTCTAGGCATCTGACGAATCGCTTCTGAAGGCTACGATGTGATTATAAAATGATTAGCAATTCATCTTGAAGCATCAAACTTTTTGATTTCTATACATGATTTATTTTTTGTGACTATCTGCTATTTTTAAAATGCATCATATTTGTAATGATTCATAATGAAAAGAAGTGATGAATTTACTTCCATTATCTTTTATCAATACAATATCATTAACAAGTAGAAGAGATGTGTCAACTGGAGGGTTACATTTTCCAACATATTTCCCAGCATTGCAAAGAGAACCAAGAAGAAAAGAAATAAAATTGTGCCTGTAGCAGCATTCTTGCTGTAAAAATCAGAATGTTCTTAATCACTTGACATAAAAAGCTGCCCTTATTCACAAATAGATAATATAGACTTATTTTCAACCAAATCCTCCTGTTATGAACAATGAGCATTCTGTACCAGCTCACACAAAAATAACGCTTTCTCTGGAACCTGTGGTAGAACAATACAGACACTGATAAAGTGGGCTGTTACGGTGACACTAGATTCTGTGGCAATGGATGTCCATTCATGTTTTAATTTCCAATTATTGAGTTTTCTGCACCGAGACAATCTTTTTCACAGTACTGATGATGCAAGCAGCATCAGTAAACTTAAATAACATTCCTTTTGTCTAGTGTTAGCTCTGTTATTAAAGGTCTGTCTTCTGAACTATGGCATGGAACTACACATTTTGCACCCCAACATTTCGAATTATGAAACTGTATGACAGGCAGTTGTAAAAAGAAAAGGCGAGATCTCCAACCTGAGTCTGTTTGACATCTTCGCTGCGGCCGAGTTGATAAAGAGTCTCCACGGCAGCACAGATCACCTCCAGAGACAAAGTAAAAGTCTTTAACCAAGACATCAGATCAACTAGAGAGAGACGGAGAGAGGGAAGAGACAGAAAGAGATATTATGACAGTTCCAAACTCCTCCTGTAAAATTTCCCGACATCCCACACCATATTCACTAACCAACTATCCTATCCTTGGTGTCTTCATTCAAATGCACAGCAATGTCTCCCATCACACACAGAATGTGACAGCAGGTTGTCGCAGTTACGTCCTTTGAACTAAGAACAAAAGTAGAGTAGTAAAGTAAAAGAACTCCTGGAAGTGGCACTGGGTTCTCAGCTGTTGTCAAAAAACATTGCGTGTCCCTCTCACCTGACCATGCTGTCCCAGGCGTCCAGGATCTTCCCGCAGGGCAATCTGGGGGACGAGGCGACAACCTTGGAGAGCAGCAGCCAGGCCCCGGCGGCGTGATTGGCCTCAGTGTGCGAGATCAGGTTGGTGATGAGCGTCTGTGTGAACTTGTTCCGTTTGGACCAGATGGTGAAGGCCCTGCTGAAATACCGGCTGGAGACCCGGGACAAGAAACAAAGTCAGCAGCAGTGATGTGCTCATTCTCCAAGCAATGGCGCCATTGGAAGGTCAGTAAAGTTAGCTTTGAAATGATTCCTGATAAAACCCAACATTGTGCCAATACTCATTCACTGGGTTTTGACTATTTCACATGTTCGTATTTTGTAAACAAACAGGACTGAGGCTACATCCACACTGCTGTTTTTGTTTTAAAGCGCACATCTTTTGCTACATTTACGCCAAACGGCCACACTACTCCGGAGTTTTAGGGCCCCTAAAATGGAGACGTTTGAAATTTCTACTGACGGACACTGTTATCCGAAGGGGTTTGCGTTTTAGTCTGGACGGGCAGGAAGGTAGACCTTTGAAAACAATGATGCAGACACACTCGTTCGCTACTTGAATGAGTTTTAGCAGTCTGACAGAGTAGTAAAGTAAAAAAAAAAAAAAAAAAAATCCTCTAGGTGGCACTGGGTTCTCAGCTGTTGCCAAAAAACATTGCATGTCTGCCGCAGGGTCTTGGAAAAGATAAATCAGTGCCTTCCCTGATTCGTCACAGCCTTGATTACCGATCGACTACCAGAGGTTAATTCAACATGGATAACAAATTACAGGCGTTGCTGACCTTGTTGTCTATACTAGCAGCTAAATTCTGTATTATATAATGCTCCTACTGCCTACATGTGGAGGAAACAAGCTATTATAGGAGCGATTAGCGAGCGGCATGTCCAGCGGCGTTACCAGCCCAACGGAGCGGATGTCTGAAGTCATGGTTTGCAGCTTTGAGGAGGGCGATGGACACAAAACGGAGGACTTTCCTGTTCTCATCAATGCTCATTTTGTTCTGCGCAACTACTGTGAAGTTCACAAAGAAACTGTAAACAAACAAAAGCATAAATTCTCTCCAGTACGACAGGGACTTCAGCCACCACCAGAGCTACGAGTGTGAGAACAGAAAACAACAAAACTGAGAGTGTATTGATCAAATTTATTGACCCATAAGTTAGTGAACCTTGATTTGTAAGTGTTCCTTTTAAAGTAAATTTGATGTGTGTGTTGGAAGTGTAGAGGAAGACCTTAAGTATCAAGCACAATCTATTATTATTATTAAAGAGTACAATAATACTCTGTTGTATTTTCTGTAACTAAGAAAATACATTGGCACCCACATGCCCACTGCACGTGAATTGTCATCTGATATGCGTTTTCAGGCGTGTAAGTATGGTCAGAAAAAAATTCTAAAAACGGTGCTGAAACTCTGGTGTAGATGGAGATCGTTTTCATTTTAAAACAGCGTTCTTTAGTGCATACCTGTAAACTCATAAGAGGTGAAAAAGGTGACAAGCACCGAAACACGAAACCCTGTCGGGGGCGGGGCATGCTCCCCCAGGAGAATTGTATTTTAAATGAGCTTGAAAATGTAGCATTCTGGTGTACTCCGAGAAGAAAATTAAGTGATAAAACATTTACTTTAAGCAAAAAAATAATTTATTATTCAGTTATTAATCAGTATTTCAGCTCTATTATTATTACCCTTTATTTAGACAAAATCCATTGAGACCGAAAGCTGTTAGAATTGTGGCCTATCTTCTATTTGCAATTAATATGCATTCAATCCAGGTCAATTATTTAAGTGAAAATGATAATCTACTCTGGCTAAGGTAGTTTATCAAGAATAAAATAATAGCTGTAATCTATACACACCTCTGCATTAGCAACCTGCTGAAATTAAGGTACAGGCTCCCTAACCCTCTCATTACTTCAGGGCCCTTAGGAACAACTGCACGTGGGACTGTTGGGACTGAAAGTACACTGGCTGTGGTCATTACAGTGAACAGTGTCTGGCAGTGTGATGAGAGGGCACGTGAGCCCTTGTTGCTGTAATTTATCTCCTTGGAGCAGAGGCTGCATTTAGCATACCCTGCCTTATCAATATATTTAAAATACTGTGACAGCGGGAAGCTGTACTCGCGTCTGTTTAGACCTCCACCTTTATCCAGGCCCAGCTCCACTCACATCTCAGCTCTGCATCAAGCTGCGCTACACAAACAGCCTCCTCTCCCTGAAGCTCTTTGACCTCATCATCTTATCAGTATCTGGGCCTCATGTTTCATAGTCAGACGTTATCACCACGAAATCATCCTCATTCTACTTTGAGTTAAAAAAAAAAAAAAAAAAAAACCTGCAACCAGATCCGCCGGTGTTCCGGTTTAACGTTAACGAGTGACCTGAACCGGAACACGGGGGGGCTGCATGTTTCATCACGTTACGTTTTTTCCTCCTAAATCGCGATAATGACGAACGTTAACAGTCGACAAAATTAGTTAGTCTTAACCCAGCAAGTCTGAACTGTAACGGAACATTACGCAACTTAAAGTTTAACAGAGGGAAATGAAGACGTGTAGACATCTTAACGCTGATTGGCCTGAAGACTCGACACGTCACAACATCACCTTTTCTCCTCGTCTCACTCCAATCTGAGAAACGCTGGCTGGCCAGTTGACCCCCCCCCCCCCCAAAAAAAACCTCTACGGATCTACACGATTCACGTGGATGTTATATTTTGAAACTGCGAATTTTGCTGAAAGGCGACAAGTTTACAGGTATGTTAGTGTGTATGTAGCCTGAACGTAGCTGGTCCAACCTGAGGTTCCGGCACTCGTTGCAGAGCAGGCCCAGCAGGTCCCAGGTCAGCCTCTGACTGGCATCCAGGTGGCGGCTGGCAGAGTACGGTTTGACCTGGCTGAGCAGCACCTGGTCCAGAGCCTCCAGGGCCTTGTCCTGCACCGAGTTCTCCGAGTCCACCACAGCCGGTAGCACACCCTGCAGCCACGCCTTCTGCACCACGCTGCACTCTGGTTTAGCCTGGTGGTCAGAGGAAATATATGTACTGCAAAACATTCAACACATTTTCTTCTCTCTTTATTTTATCTTTAAAATGTTGTACTGTGTCTCCGAGCTGCTGGTTGAGACTCACAGCGAGCAGCTCTCCTACGCACTGCAGGGCCTTCTTCTTCACAGACGCGGCCGGGTCCCTGCAGCGCTCCGACAGCGTAGCCAGGTTCTCCCAGCTCAAAGTGATCACGTTATGTTTCAGGAGACCCACTAGCGTCTGTGAACGGACGACAGAGCAGAGGTTAAAGGGTCATCTGCACAGAAAGCCAGGGTGAAGCACATACTGGTGGCTAATCATTATTTGAATTTGTAACATGAAGCCGTCCGGTGAAGCTCAGTTTTTCTGGTACCTGCAACGCCGATTTTCTCACATTCGTCTTTGAGTCTTTTACTCGCCGCAGGAGGAGAGCCAGGTTCTCTTTTGCTACATTGAAAATACATCTCTTTGAGTCAATGTGAGACTTTGAGTGTATACACACACACCTACACAAATGTGTAAACAGATCTTGCACATCCATTTACAAAATGCCACCGAATGCATACAATAAAAATAATTTGGTACGGTAAATCAGATTAGCTTCTCTCACCGTCGCAGTCGGAGCCGTCTGTGCTGCTAATCTCCACAGTCCTAAACGGCAGAGTGCGGTAGGTTTTTTGAGTCTGCTGGGAACTAAGGCTTCCTGAAACACAGTCATAAAACCTCAACACTTCAAACAATTTGCAAGACAGTGAACCATGAAGGCCTGGGTATCAAACTCCACTACATTTTTAAAAAGTGCGAAGTGTAAGATCTGAACATAATTTAAGTTTAATCATTGAAAGAAATCTGCCAGTGCAAACCGCAGCACCAGGGGGGGGTCTGGTCCCAAGGGACTGCCCCGACTCCCTGCCGGATTTACAAACTTTGTTGCTGCCGTTACACAGGTCAGACCCAGTGCTCCACCAGCCCGCCGAGACTCCCAATGCTGGATTTTGTGCTGTCTGGATTCAAATTGCTGCAGCTGCTGACTGACATTTCTTCTCCCAGAGTAGCCGACTGCTCTCCTCCCGGCAGGATGGTCTTGAAGATGATACGAAGCTGCTTTACGTTTTCTCATTACTGCCACTTTGGATTTAATCTAATTGATCAACTAAACTTTACAGGGACAACACAGCCCCCGTTTAGGGATATAGTTAATACATAGATGGCCAACTATAGGCGAACGCCACACATGTAGATTACAAGGTAGCCGTGCTATTTTGACCGGCTCTTAAAACCTCTTGAGCACGACGCCCCCGAATGATAGGCTGAGATACAGACCCATACACACACATGAACTGAGAGAATCCTATAGATGACAGCCAGAAACAGGCTCTGATGATATTAGGAATCTCAAAATGATTCCTAACAGCTGTATTTGGATGTATTGAATAATATGAGTGATAAAAAAAGTGAAATATATAGTTATATAGTACCGTATTTTCCGCACTATAAGGCGCACTTAAAAGCCTTTAATTTTCTCAAAAAACAACAGTGCGCCTTGTAATCCGGAGCGCCTTATATATGGATCAATTGGTTAATTGGTTGATCCATACTGGTTGTACACGGCGCTCTGTCAAAATGTTTCAGTACGACTGGTAAACTACAAAGCCGCACCGCGGTAAACACCGGTACTGTGCTTACTCCTAGTCCAACACCACTTGTGTGTGTATAAAGACCCCAAAATGGCACCTTTCAAGAGACACGCTTACGACGCTATTCTATTCTATGCGCCTTATAATCCGGTGCGCCCTATATATAAAAACAGTTCTAAAATAGGCCATTCATTGAAGGTGCGCCTTATAATCCGGTGCGCTTTATAGTGCGGAAAATACGGTATATAAAAGTACAATGTAAGAGCTGCAACAGCTGGTTCGAAAATGATGACCTCGCTTGACCGCTCTCTACTAAAGCCTCTTATTCTTCACTTTATCCCACTTTAACCTTTATTCAGCAACTACTGATCGGTTGTGCTATGATTTGGGAGAGTTTTTAGGGAGATATCTGCATTATTTCAACAACCTTATATCAATAAAAGTGCTTTTTTTTTTCAGGCGAACCTGATTATTTTCAATTTGAGCTGTGTAATGTCTTCATTACTATATTAACCAGCAACATATACACAATATTACCCATCTGAACAATCTCACAAATGTTGTGATCTGATTATAGCAACGAAAATTATAAAAATAGACCTTGTAGTTACAGAACTATGGTCACTTTAGTATGGTATGCTATTTTCGAGCAGAGGCCTACAAATAGGGCCCGAGCTAAAGAGATTAAGAGTTTCCGTAATTTGCTGCAGCTTTGTTAGTTAGTAGTTGGCTTTTTTTTTTCTATAACAAGGTGATTAATACCAATAGGAATACCAAAACTACAGAAATATTAAACCAGAGTTATCCTTCAAAAGCAAGGCTGAAATAAAGTGTGAATCTTATCTGTCTGGTAAAATTTATCTTTCCAAGACCCTACGACAGGTCTCAAACCAAACTCTTCTTTATTCTGAGAAACACTTGGTGGGTTTGTCACCATCAGCCTCTGTGGTCAGTCAAACAACAAATCTGTAATAATGAAACAAAAGAGTGTACCTTCTGTGATTTCGCCTTCAAACACTGTCTGGGTTCCAGCTAAACAGAGAGAGTAGACAAGTTACTTCAGTGAAAATGTGTCCACAAAACAGTTTATGAGCAGCTCTTAAAATATATACTGTACATATCCCCTTACATTTTCAAATAATTCAAAAGAGTTTCATACTTCAGTGCTACAAAGTGCATTGTCTACCGAAACGGGTCCTGGTTTCAGATCCAAAAGTTGCCCAAATTCTTCACATCTACATTGACTTTACAGGGAAAAAAATGTCTATTTTCAAACTTCTACCAGTCCATGGTGTGCGTTTTCTTACTGGCAGAGAAGAGGTTGTGGACTGCCCGGGTGACATTGAGCGAGGGCAGCTCCAGACATTTGGCGAGGCAGGCTAGGGCGTGGCCTTGGACTGTGGGCGAGTCGTCCATCCGCCGAGCGAACAGCAGGTTCTGGATCAGGAACTTGTGAGGCAGGAAGCAGGAGAGCTCCGGGTCCTGACACTCCTCCGGCCTCCTCTCTGGCTGCTCCAGCAAAACCATCACTACGTCCACGGAAAACAGCCGGCACACCATCTACAGAAGCCAGCACAGCACACTGTACACACCCACTGATAGGATGTAATGAAGCCTGACTGATATTTAGACTATGGCTACTGATAGCTAACACTCAATGGGGGATATTTGCAGCCCTTCTATAGGCATTAAACGGTTACATTTTGTTTGTTCATTTGAAACGACTGCACTATGGAAGAAAAAGCGGTACAGCCTATTTCCCCCAGTGGCTTACTTATTAAGCAGGGCTGTTAAATTGTTATTTACAGCAATAATCAAGTCAAAGGAGTTTATAGGGGAACTACACCCATTTTCAAAATTCATACATGTTATTCCTATGGTCTAAGACACTTGAAACCTGAACAACTCTTCCAAATGCCAAAGCTAGAGAGCTAAAATGGCTTGTGATCGGCTTATCCTGCAGTGTTTTAAGAAACAGTTTAAAAACTGTGTTCTGAAAGTGAGTGATGTTCATGTTTGCAATACAGATGAAGAAGAAGAGAAGTTCTGCAAATCAACTTGTGCAATCATCGGTATGAACAGAAACCTACAATCATCATATACAGTGCCTTGCATAAGTATTCACCCCCCTTGGACTTTTCTACAGACCAGGGGTGTCCAAACTACGGCCCGCGGCCATTTTTAATTGGCCCGCGGGCGTTTAGCCCGGATGATGACACGTCCTACACTGGTGCCGAGCTAGAACAGAAAATTAAGCAAATGGCAGCTAGCCAGCTCGCTCAACAACAGTATTGTTTCCGTGCTAACAAAACACAAGAAAAAGCCACAATAGCAGCTACTAGGTAGCTCAACTCATTGCCCGCCACTGGAAACCTTTCTCAGATGGTGACTTCATAAAACAGTGCCTCACTAAAGTCACAGGTATAATATCCCCGGAAATAATGCAGGAATTCAACAACGTTAGCATGTCCAGAAACACAGTTGTGGGGCGAATCGAAGACTCGTCAGCCAACTTAAAACATCAAGTGTCAGATAAAGCTTGTGCTGAGAGTACAGATGCTACAGACACCGCACAGCTGTTGATTTTTTTGCGGGGTGTTGACGATCATTTTTGCATTATGGAGGAGCTGCTTGATTTTAGGAGTCTAAAGAGCACAACACCAGGTAAGGACATGTTTGAAGCTGTGTTAGATGCAATTGACAAGATGGGACAAGCTGTGTGGAGTTATAACAGATAGGGCTCCAGCTATGAAAGGCGAGCACAAGAGAGTGGAGGTGAGGCTGTTAAAATGTAGCGTATCACCCACCAAGAAGCCCTCTGTGCTAAGACAGTCCAGCTTGGCGATGTGATGAACACGGTTGTGAAAACTGTCAACATAATTCGAGCACGAGGGCACAACTACGCAACTTCAATGTTGTGCACTTCCCCACGCAGTCCGAAGTCAAATGTGCTTTTCCAAAGTCCAACCTTTCTGCTAAAAAGGGTAAATACGTGTCCGTGATAATGTCTCATGACAGAACTCAGTCAGTGCTTACAACAGTGGCGTCTGGTCAATAGAGGGTGATAGGGCGCCGCCCCACCTTGAGCCACAACAAATAAAATAAATAATAATAAACTATACAAATTGTCAATATTTGTGTTTTTGAAATATGGAATGCACCCATTAATATGTGTAAAATATGATATCTGCTTTTCCTGCACGTCCTCTCCGTGTCTGCACGTCTCAGCAGCTCTGGGGCTCTGGAGAAACTGCCCCAAAGAGGCGGGTCTATTAAGCAGTATAGCCAATTGCCGATTAAAGATATAAATGAGTGACATACAATTTAGCCAATCAGCGTCCTCAAATAGATTCAGCTTGGAAGCTGCGCGTTCCCGTCCGGACTAGTCTCTCTACAGGCGAGCGCCAGTGTGAGCACTGCTCCTCCAAGACCCGTTTGAGAGGAGAACTTTGAGGAGAAACTGCAGTGAAAGAACTGATCCCAGATCAGCCTGACTTCACAATCAGACAGCAGACTAGCGGGAAAGGGAAGCAGTACATGCGAAGCTTCTCTACTAGCTGTAAATAAGATGTCCTGACGTGTTTATCAAAGTGTTATTTTCTGCTTTTTTTCATGTTGGAATAAAGGTTAAATATTTAACTGCAAAGTAGTAATGTGTGTTTGATACCTTAATTTTTTTTGCATTAAATCATACTGGGATGTTTGCTGAAATTGATTGGATGTGGCGCAGCCCTACAGAGAACATGTTCCACCAGCCAACACTGGCTTTCAATATTTTTCTCTCATTGAGAAAGACATCGAGCTGTTCTCAACTCCCTTCTTCTTGAATGATGAGTCTGTTCGGCTCAACATACATTACATTACAGTCATTTAGCAGACGCTTTTATCCAAAGCGACTTACAATTCAGAGTCTATCACATTTCTACACCGTAGGCACAGCTACGGGAGCAATTTGCTCACATACTTGTGCAAACATTTCTCTGTTAAATATGAACAAAAGCACATTGAGAACCAAATTTGATTGATTTTGCTCACTTTAACACACTAGGGGTGAGGCGATATATCGGACCTCTAGTGAGTGGCCCAGCCCTTGGTATATTTTTCTGTATGTGGCCCTCAGTGAAAAAAGTTTGGACACCCCTGGACTAGACACCATGTTTGGTGAACACCAAACACTGCACATCACCACAAACGCACCATGTCCACCGTGAAGCATGGTGGTGGCAGCATCATGCTCTGGGGATGCTTAGCAGCAGGCCCTGGAAGGCTTGTAAAGGTAGACGGGAACATGAATGCAGAAACATCATCAAATCCTGGAGGATAATCTGACTCAGTCTGCAAGAGAACTACGACTGGGGAGAAGATTTATTCTCCAGCAAGACAACGACCCAAAGCATACAGCAAAAGCTCCACAGAATGGTTCAAAGACCACAAGGTGAATGTTCTGGAGTGGCCAAGTCCAGACCTCAATCCAATCGAGAATTTGTGGCTGGACTTGAGAAGAGCTGTTCACGCCCGATCCCTGAGCAACCTGACAGAGCTTGAGCTGTTTTGAAGAAGAATAGAGAATAATCTTAGTGTCCAGATGTGCCAGCCTGAGTGAGACATATCCACACACACTCGGTACTGTGATTGCAGCCAAAGGTACATTTACTAAATACTGACCTGAAGGGGGTGAATACTTATGCAATCTTTACTTTACCTTATATATTTTTAATTAATTGACATTATTTTGTAAAAATCTGTTTCCACTTTGATATTAAAGAGGTTTTGTTTTTGCAAATTCTTGTCAAAAAAGCCAAATTATATTGACCATGATTTCATGTATAAAAGCAACAAAAGGATGAAACATCCAAGGGGGGTGAATACTTATGCAAGGTACTGTATTGGTGTGTGAATCATGATAAAATGTCTGAGGGGACAATTGTCCCAATTGTGTTACCTTTGAGCTTCTGGAGAAGATAAACAGCCACTTAATGAAGCTGGCATAGTCTGTACTTTCCATCTGGGACGTCAACATCCCCACAGCTTGGGATCCATAGCTTCGAAACTCGCTCTTCTCCACCATCTAAACATCCACAGCAGAAACATTTATATCCCAGCTATACTAATGAGTCAGGTAAAAACAATCTGAAAGCAATCTATTCTATCACTACAATCGTCTGTAAATATCCTTGCATGCGATGTGACTGCCTTCATCATTTTAAAGGGGACATATGGTCTTTTTCAGGTTCATCCAATAGACTGTATACAAATAGTGGACGTAGTCATTGTGACGTCCCCCATTGGTTTAGGGACTTCCATTTTGAAGCCTCGAGTTCGACAATTACGCTGTCGCCATCTTGGATTACGGCCATTGCCATGTTGTTTTTTGCAACCGATAAACAGAAGTTTCCATATTTGGAATGCGGAAGAGTGATGTAGAGAATTCCGATAAGTCTCTGGTAAACCGCAGCAACCTGTCAATCACAGTGAGCACGCAATTAAATATATCCTGCTTTATGGACTCTACTCTAAACGGACCATAATTTACTAAGTGAACATCATGCTGTATTGAAGCAGACTTTAAACTAGAGATTGAGACCATAAACTCATGTTTACGATGTTTACTGAGATAATACATCAAGTGAGAAGCAGGGTCACTTTCTCATAGACTGAATTATTTTTTGCAACCAGAGGAGTGGCCCCTGCTGGCCATTTGAATGAATGCAAATTTAATGCGCTTCCACATTTGCTCTACTTTTACATAGAAAATTAATAGGAAGCGTGGAAATGATGGAGCCTGTGTACATGTACCATTAGAAACATTGTTCATAGCCTTAACCTCCATGCATTTCTGCCGTCTCATTACACATCTAACGTTTTCCAAAAACTGTGTCTGCAGCATGAGGAACTTGTCCAGAAGTACCTGCCGGTGTTTGCCAGGGAGCTGGCGGTTGGCACAGGGGTTGCTGTGCGCAACAATGTGGTTGTGATTATGTGTGATCTGTGCGTTCAATACACCAACATCGTGGATCACTATATCCCCAACATCTCCGCGAGACAGTGAAGCTGTCATTCGGGAGCAGACTCATGCTGACCAACCTGTTGCAGGTAGGAACTGTTCTACACTTTCTTCACTAGGCTACAGTTAGAGAAATGTTTTTTGTAAATATTCATTGCAGTTTCTTAAAAAAAGAAATGGGGTGATATCAATATCTATCATTTTCAACTGCAAGGCGTTTTTTTGCTCTGCATTTGAGACCATGAAAACATGTTTACTGAGGTAATAAATCAAGTTTGAAGTAGAGTCATTTTATCATAGACTTCTTTCTATACAACCTTCTTTTTGCAACCGGAGTCGCCGCCCCCTTTTGGTCAGTAGAGAAAATGCAAGTTTTAAGACACACCGGAGGTTGCCGCCAGGTTCATATCCTAATGAGCTTGAAGGAAGGGGAGCCAAATTTGATTGGCTTGTTGAATCACATGTCTTCTGATCTAAAAAGAAAAATTACTGGGTTGCATTTCACAATTTGTGGGTTGGTAAGCACTCCAGATTGCCAAATGTATGACACAATAGTTATAATTTTAGCAGCTATTTAGGATTTAGACAAAAATGCTCATTAGTTTTAGTCACATTTTCTTTCTTCATGTTTTAATCCACAGAAAGTCATTACATATTAGTTTACTTTTGGTCAAATGTTTGTTCTCTTAAATTTTGTCAGATATTTTTTCAATTATTAAAAAGTACTTTTTTTACTAATCAGATTATATCAAATGTTTCCAGTCAGTCACTTTGGTCTAGCCAAAACCAATAATTTTGTCATTTCATTTCACATAAATGACACAGGTTGAATGACAATCAACACAGTTGTCCTCAAGTGATGCGCGGGACAGTAGGCCATTGTGAGCAATGAGAGAGAGCTAAATCTGTCAATCAACCACCCGACCCACAAGTCGCAAACATTACGCATTATAGTAGCACTATTGTCAGGACTGAGACAAGGATATAGACAGACTTGGCGCCGCTGTCATGGCGATGTGCGTTTGAAACAGAGAGCGATAGAGTGAGGACAAGAGAGGATGGAAGGGGAAGAAAAATAAATTTTAAAGTAAAGTTTTAATATTTTAAAACTCCGCTTTTTTCCCCGTCAACAATATTGCAGATTTGATATCGTCGCCGGTAGTGTTAAATGACATTGGTGCCATCTCGTCATGGGAAAAAAGGTTGTTTTTAAATCAATGAAATTAACCCTGATGCACAAGCACTGAATAGTGAGTTTTTCATGATATGTCCCCTTGAAGAGATGAAGAGTTGACACAAACAGGAATTGTAATACTGCTGAGTGTTTGCTGGAGGATTCACCTGGAAGCAGATATGCTGCAGGAGGATTTGCAATATAGGCAGCGCCAACTCTTTCTGCTGCTCCACAAGATGACTGTAATCAAACACATAAATCATGTACAAAGTAAAATATGACTCATAACATGTCTACAGTTAAATGGCTAGAAAGTAATCAACAACCAAGAGATCCTGATGTGCAGCGTTCCTTCTACCAACAGAAACAAAGGACTGATAGGAGATGGGAGTTGCTTGAAGTCATACATTATGCTTATTACAGTTGCAATGTATGATGCAATTGGCCCACTTATTTAAGACAGATGTAGGTACCATAAAAAAAAAAAAAATCATGTTGACATTTTGGTGGCTTTTATAATACATCTAAAGATTATTTTTATACGGGAGAGATACTAATCAAATCCAGCTTCACTTCTCTTTATTTCCAGTAGATGACAGTCAGGACACTCTAAGCAAGTGCACCGATTGTCATAAAAAACTAAATGAAAACATAACCCTAATTAGTTTCATTTTGACATTAAGTTTACAAAGAGTAACTATTTTTTTGTTCTCCTCCTGACTAGTGCCACATTTTCTCCCTTGAGGTCCTCGGACTTTTGTTGCTACTGTCCTTTAGCTTCTGATCCTGAGTCAGTTTGATTTCACCATTATAGAAGCGGGGGAGGTCTTAACATGTAAAGTAAAGATTTCCAGGCATATTGTAATCGATCTGTATTGGCCAGCAACAGGGTGACACTTCTCTCTAGTGGATCACGTCACGTCAATTATTCTGTCAAGCTTGCATATATCAATATTTTAAGCATATTCACTTACTCATTTTTAACCAGCATCTCCAGTATTTGGATCAAGACGTTTGTAAAGCTGTTATTTAAATATGTCAGATACATATTTAATCAACATTAAAGTAAATATAAGTATTGGATCGAAACTGATACTAGAGCTGTACCAACTGCATTTTTCTGTCCGAGTTCCTTTCATTCACTAACAGGTTCTATAAGACAAATAAAATCCAACTGAAAATGAATTGCAGTATATCACACTTTTACTAGCCTTATGTCTTCTTCATTCATGTTGAAGAACTTCCACACCGACAACATGGTGTGTGTGTGTGCGCGCGTGTGTACCGCACAGCTTCCGCTGCTGTGTGCACAACGTAAAACCATCACACGTGTGTCAATTTGACCAGCAAGAAAATTGCATATATGAGACGGATGGGCCAGTCACCTGTCATGACTGATCAGCTGAAAACCGGGAAGTGGCCAATCGATACCAAATGTTGATCAGGATCTGGGCTTAAACCCCTTGAAAACAGGCTAATGATCACGCATCTCATACTAAAATGTGTGGCCTCTACCGAATCTTTCATTCATTGCAGTCTGGTGGAGATGAAGTCCAGAACGTTCTTCACAAAACTGTGGAACCATTTAAAATATTGAACGTCGTCACTTGTCTAAATCTTACTATATCGCACAGAGATTTGAACAAAGTAATTCTACAATTGATCAAAACACAGCTGTTTACCAAACAAAACGGATGGCCTGGTCACGGGTGGAGAGGATGGCCTGGCTGGGTACGAGGAGGGAGGGTTTCCCTTTGTTGGCTTTATTCATCATCAGGATCACGTAGAGAAGCCGGTGAAAGACCCTCTGCAGGGACTGGACAACAGACACATCAGTTAATATTAGAAACATCACTCTGTTATGGGTTTGACCTGTTAAACCCTAGCTCTCGGAAAAAACACCTCAAGTAACATACCCAAAATTATTCAGGAATAGCTCCTCAACCATAAGGCGTATATACATATTTCTTGTCTCCTTTGACAGGTATGATAATAAGAAATATGAATCCATTGTAATTAAACCTATTTTCATTATCTAAAATTGCTGAAAATATTTATCATACAATTTATTAAGTTAATATGGCTATAAGGAAATAAATAATGTTTTGAAGTAAAACTCCCAGTCAACATGTAAACATTTCCAAAGCATAGAGACCACCTGAGTTTATCTTAAACATAAATCTCCCAAAAAGACTGAAATACTAACTACTATTGATCAATATGCATATACAACCACAGAGCTCCATGCTATAAAACAGATAATTCGCTATTTATCAGGATGATAATTCTATGACCGAAAACCGCAAATATGACTGTAATCTATGCATCACTACTACAGAAACATCATGAAGACAGTTGACAGTGAGATCTGTGGATTATCCAGAGTACCTATGACACTATTTGTCAAAGTGTTCAGAATAGCTGCAAATTTAATCAGATAAGTTAATATGCCAAACCAACAAGTGTGTATACTATTGGCCCACCGTGGACCATGATTATTGGAACTTACTTCTTTCTTGTCGCCGTGTTTTGGCGAGCAGAGCAGCTGCAGGCCGTAGAAAGCCATCTCTGGAACACTCCTCAGCTTGGTGATATCCCTGTACAGAAATAACGGTCAGCTCTCGCAAATCCTGCACACATTCTTTTATCAAGACGGAGAGAGAAGTGAAAGTTACAACTCACCGTGGAGCCGCAAAGGTCATCTCTCCGATAACCGGCTCAAAGTAAAGCAGCTTGCTAAAGATCTGCGAATGAAACAGAAACACATGAAAACAATGCAATGTGTTACTGAGCGGGCGGGACGATGGAATCACTAGCTACCTGCGTGAAGTTGCCGACGCTCTGTGGTCTGTCTTTGAGCGGAAATGTCTGCAGGAGTTGGATGAGGTTTTGAACCAGGAGAACCACAGCGTTTCTGATCTTTACCAAATCCTGGGCTGAGAAATGAAGCTCCTCTTCCTCCTCCTCTTCCTCTGCCTCTGCCTCATCCACTTCCATCTGAGAATAACAGAGACAGGCACTTTTATTTTCCGGTACCCCCTACACTCCATTAGGGCCCTAAGAAATCCGCTTACAATTTTTTACAGATTCAATTTTATTCCCCCCCCCCCTCATTTTTCCAGTTGTATTACTTCTGATTTAGTCTTTTACGATTCAAGCACATTTTGTCATTTGTTACAACAATTTCTTTTTTTTTTAAAGAATATATTAAAAAGTGTAATTAATACTTTTTTTTGTACCAGAACATTGCACTATTTTTTGTGAAATAAGTGCTTCAATACAGAAGCAATTATCACCTTTTGTAAAATAAAGTGTCCTAAATTTAGCTGATGGTGTCAAATTGTCGAACTAACAGGCGTTCCTGTTCCTCCAGGTGTCCCTGTAGGAAATTTGGGTTTAGAACTGTGCTTGAACTGTTGTTTGCTATTGTTTAGATAGGTAAACTCAACCTCGAATTGCTGAGGGGGATTGTGATTTCCAAGGTATTATTTAATCCGCTGTGAACAGCGGAGTAGGGGGGAGTTGTAGGAAATTTGGGTTTAGAACTGTGCTTTAAGAAATAATAGTGTTTAATAATTCATAAATAAGAAATCATAATTAGAAGTGTCTTGGAATACATAATTAGAAGATTCATAATTATAGAAGTGTTTTAGGATTTGTAGTTACAAGTGATTTGTAGTTAGAAGTGTATCTTAGTAGAATTTGTAGCACCTTTAGCTCTATGCTTGTGAAACTTGTGAAGGTTTTTGCCAAAAGTTGCAAATCCTTATCTTTATATAGAATGTTTACCATAGAAGTGTTAAGCCATAAAAGACAGTCATTGAATGTTTTAAACTGTAAAGAATAGTATGTTGGGAGTAAGGGACAGATAGATTTCTAGACAGGCAATTACAGGTCATACCCGTGCGAGGGTCCTGCGAGGAGGAGGAGCCAACTGGATTTTGCCAATAGGAACTACGGACATTATGGGATGTTTTTTGAACTATGTAAGGCAGGAGAGAAAGAAATTCCGGCCTCTTGCTCCTGTACCACTGGGTGGGTGGTAACGTTTTTGGGGTGAGCAGGTCATATTCGGTGTAACTGTAAATGATGTACTCCACTATGCAATTGTTTTAGCATGAGCGGTATTAAATGCTTTGTTTATAATTGAAACCGGCTCTCTTTGTGTAAGAGGCTGGATTACATGCGGTTTCCCCACAGTCTAGAGGTTCCTTGAACCTAACAATTTGGCACCCCAGATGGGACCTCTGGGAGATGGCACCTCCCTTCATGAGACCCCCACAGCGATAGATGCCCATGCTGCCACCAGGACCATGGGGCGGTGCCGACCAATAGAATATACAAGGGCGCTAACTAACATGAGTCAAGTTTTGTTTTCACAGGTGGAGAACACAGAGGCATCTGCTGACAGGAGAAAGCAGTTGCCCATTGTATCACCAGGCAGCTGGCTGTGGATGGGGTCCACAGGTGTAAGTGGTACTGACCAATAGGGGGGACTGGACCATGGGAGGTTCATTTTATAGCCAAGATACATAGGGGTACCAAGGGGGGTGTCTAATGAATTTAAAGCCAGAAATCAAATAGCTGCAGGTATAGAATCTGCTTTCTCTCAAAGAGTGTCAATCAATAAAAATGTCAATTGGATCAATTACATTTACTATAACCAACAGCGTTTTGTAAAGTTCACCAGGGACGCCATATCAGAACTGCATGCACAGCTAGCAAAGACTAGTTTAATGACCTTGCAGAATAGCATTAGATATGATTTTAGCTGAGAGGGGCGGAGTTTGGATCCGCCTGTGGTACTTTCGTTCCAAATAACACAGCTTCTGATGGGTCGGTGACCAAGGCGCTGGCTGGATTGACGACGCTCAGCCAAGAGCTAGCAGAGAACTCTGGTGTCGATAATCCAGTCACCGACTGGTAGGAGGGGCAATCAGTTACGTGTCGACGATGAGGAAGAATTTGAACTTCTGATGGCCACTGTTTTAGTTGAGGCCACCATCGATGCCATAGCAGGACTTCACAAGCAGCTCCTGAACATCTTCACTGAGATCCTGAAGGACCTGATTAGGCCCAGATGGACTTCTAAACACATCCGGTGAGATACTGGAAATTTGGAAAATAGACTGAGTGATTGTTTTGTTTGATTATTTTGAGGATTGTTTTTGTTTTATTGGGTTATAATGGGATTTCAGGGTGCAATAATTAAGAAATGTAATTTTGTCAAGTGTAAAAAGAGCAGACAAGGCTTCTCAGAAATTTTTCTCTAGCCCTCAGGATGGAGCCTGGACTCGATGCAGGACCATTCCCACCTCCACCATCTACAGCCCCACCACCTGGACACCAGAGGACTTCAACCGGAATCGACTGTTATTGTGTGTAGAGAGGCAAGCGTAGGGTGATCAGTTAGGGGTGGATGATGAAAAATACTTGAACTGTTGTTTGCTATTGTTTAGATAGGTAAACTCAACCTCGAATTGCTGAGGGGGATTGTGATTTCCAAGGTATTATTTAATCCGCTGTGAACAGCGGAGTAGGGGGGAGTTGTAGGAAATTTGGGTTTAGAACTGTGCTTTAAGAAATTATAATAGTGTTTAATAATTCATAAATAAGAAATCATAATTAGAAGTGTCTTGGAATACATAATTAGAAGATTCATAATTGTAGAAGTGTTTTAGGATTTGTAGTTACAAGTGATTTGTAGTTAGAAGTGTATCTTAGTAGAATTTGTAGCACCTTTAGCTCTATGCTTGTGAAACTTGTGAAGGTTTTTGCCAAAAGTTGCAAATCCTTATCTTTATATAGAATTTTACCATAGAAGTGTTAAGCCATAAAAGACAGTCATTGAATGTTTTAAACTGTAAAGAATAGTATGTTGGGAGTAAGGGACAGATAGATTTCTAGACAGGCAATTACAGGTCATACCCGTGCGAGGGTCCTGCGAGGAGGAGGAGCCAACTGGATTTTGCCAATAGGAACTACGGACATTATGGGATGTTTTTTGAACTATGTAAGGCGGGAGAGAAAGAAATTCCGGCCTCTTGCTCCTGTACCACTGGGTGGGTGGTAACGTTTTTGGGGTGAGCAGGTCATATTCGGTGTAACTGTAAATGATGTACTCCACTATGCAATTGTTTTAGCATGAGCGGTATTAAATGCTTTGTTTATAATTGAAACCGGCTCTCTTTGTGTAAGAGGCTGGATTACATGCGGTTTCCCCACAGTCTAGAGGTTCCTTGAACCTAACAATTTGGCACCCCAGATGGGACCTCTGGGAGATGGCACCTCCCTTCATGAGACCCCCACAGCGATAGATGCCCATGCTGCCACCAGGACCATGGGGCGGTGCCGACCAATAGAATATACAAGGGCGCTAACTAACATGAGTCAAGTTTTGTTTTCACAGGTGGAGAACACAGAGGCATCTGCTGACAGGAGAAAGCAGTTGCCTATTGTATCACCAGGCAGCTGGCTGTGGATGGGGTCCACAGGTGTAAGTGGTACTGACCAATAGGGGGGACTGGACCATGGGAGGTTCATTTTATAGCCAAGATACATAGGGGTACCAAGGGGGGTGTCTAATGAATTTAAAGCCAGAAATCAAATAGCTGCAGGTATAGAATCTGCTTTCTCTCAAAGAGTGTCAATCAATAAAAATGTCAATTGGATCAATTACATTTACTATAACCAACAGCGTTTTGTAAAGTTCACCAGGGACGCCATATCAGAACTGCATGCACAGCTAGCAAAGACTAGTTTAATGACCTTGCAGAATAGCATTAGATATGATTTTAGCTGAGAGGGGCGGAGTTTGGATCCGCCTGTGGTACTTTCGTTCCAAATAACACAGCTTCTGATGGGTCGGTGACCAAGGCGCTGGCTGGATTGACGACGCTCAGCCAAGAGCTAGCAGAGAACTCTGGTGTCGATAATCCAGTCACCGACTGGTAGGAGGGGCAATCAGTTACGTGTCGACGATGAGGAAGAATTTGAACTTCTGATGGCCACTGTTTTAGTTGAGGCCACCATCGATGCCATAGCAGGACTTCACAAGCAGCTCCTGAACATCTTCACTGAGATCCTGAAGGACCTGATTAGGCCCAGATGGACTTCTAAACACATCCGGTGAGATACTGGAAATTTGGAAAATAGACTGAGTGATTGTTTTGTTTGATTATTTTGAGGATTGTTTTTGTTTTATTGGGTTATAATGGGATTTCAGGGTGCAATAATTAAGAAATGTAATTTTGTCAAGTGTAAAAAGAGCAGACAAGGCTTCTCAGAAATTTTTCTCTAGCCCTCAGGATGGAGCCTGGACTCGATGCAGGACCATTCCCACCTCCACCATCTACAGCCCCACCACCTGGACACCAGAGGACTTCAACCGGAATCGACTGTTATTGTGTGTAGAGAGGCAAGCGTAGGGTGATCAGTTAGGGGTGGATGATGAAAAATACTTGAACTGTTGTTTGCTATTGTTTAGATAGGTAAACTCAACCTCGAATTGCTGAGGGGGATTGTGATTTCCAAGGTATTATTTAATCCGCTGTGAACAGCGGAGTAGGGGGGAGTTGTAGGAAATTTGGGTTTAGAACTGTGCTTTAAGAAATTATAATAGTGTTTAATAATTCATAAATAAGAAATCATAATTAGAAGTGTCTTGGAATACATAATTAGAAGATTCATAATTGTAGAAGTGTTTTAGGATTTGTAGTTACAAGTGATTTGTAGTTAGAAGTGTATCTTAGTAGAATTTGTAGCACCTTTAGCTCTATGCTTGTGAAACTTGTGAAGGTTTTTGCCAAAAGTTGCAAATCCTTATCTTTATATAGAATTTTACCATAGAAGTGTTAAGCCATAAAAGACAGTCATTGAATGTTTTAAACTGTAAAGAATAGTATGTTGGGAGTAAGGGACAGATAGATTTCTAGACAGGCAATTACAGGTCATACCCGTGCGAGGGTCCTGCGAGGAGGAGGAGCCAACTGGATTTTGCCAATAGGAACTACGGACATTATGGGATGTTTTTTGAACTATGTAAGGCGGGAGAGAAAGAAATTCCGGCCTCTTGCTCCTGTACCACTGGGTGGGTGGTAACGTTTTTGGGGTGAGCAGGTCATATTCGGTGTAACTGTAAATGATGTACTCCACTATGCAATTGTTTTAGCATGAGCGGTATTAAATGCTTTGTTTATAATTGAAACCGGCTCTCTTTGTGTAAGAGGCTGGATTACATGCGGTTTCCCCACAGTCTAGAGGTTCCTTGAACCTAACATCCCCTCAACCCATGTCTTGCGCTCTCATTGGCTGTAGTTCCCCACAAAAAGAAAGGGCTATTTTGAAAATTCACCCTTTGTAGACATTCATGGTAACTCTCACATCATGGCAATCCATCCAGAAGGTTTTAAGACATTTCAACCTGAACTAAGAAAATTCAACCTGCTAGGTGGCACTACATATGAGGTTTGTGTATGAAAGTCTGAAGAAAATGGTTGTGCCGTCATATTACCACGGCCCTGTTGGCAGGTTTGAGTGATTTCAGATAGAGGACTTTACCTCTGAAGTTCCTTTACGCTGTGGTTTGGAGCGTTTGCCGTCCGCCTGAGAGCTCTTCAGGCCGTCCTTCTTGCGCTTCTTTCCAGAGTCCTGAGGCCAGCAGTAAGAGGTCAAGTCTGAACACGTATCCAACAAAACCTCATGGAAAACCTTGGTGGCGATGCTCCCTGGAAGCAATACATATGTTACGTATCATAGTAGAGTCTTATCTCACCTTATGGAAGTTTGAAAACAGGTTGGTTTTTTGCAAATTTATTATTAATCCCCGATGATCTGCCTGAAGTTTCTTGCCAAAAACTAAATCTTACAAGATCACATGGCAGAGAGACCCAGCGCCCTATATAGATTGCAAGTGATACATATATAAACATAACGCAAAAAGTAAGGACATTTGTGTTTGGTAGATTATTTCTTTGTTGCAACAATGCTTCTTGGCAATAAATCTTATACCGTTGGAAAGCCTGTTTATTTCCCTTTTAAATGGTGCCACATATGTAAGGAACATGCATTTGTGGGATGAGCAGCAGAGCTGAGTATCTGGGTTGCGCCCATGAAATATTTGCCAAATATTCTCTGCCAATGCCAACAGAGCGGGGTTTATCAGAGACTACCTCCAGAACTGCGTGTGTACACGCAGTTCAGTACTGCTGGCAGGCCATTCCATCCTCTCCACTCCCATATCCTGGAGCAACAACTGCAATCAAGCGTTTGCGATAACTGGCAATGAGTCTTTTACAGCGCTGTAGAGGAATTTTGGCCCACTCATCTTTGCAGAATTGTTGTAATTCAGCCACATTGGAGGGTTTTCGAGCATGAACCGCCTTTTTCAGGTCATGCCACAGCATCTCAATCGAATTCAGGTCGGGACTTTGACTAGGCCACTCCAAAGTCTTCATTTTGTTTTTCTTAAGCCATTCAGAGGTGGACTTGCTGGTGTGTTTTGGATCATTGTCCTGCTGCAGAGCCCAAGTGCGCTTCAGCTTGAGGTCACGAACAGATGGCCGGACATTCTCCTTCAGGATTGTTTGGTAGACAGCAGAATTCATGGTTCCATTTACCACAGCAAGTCTTCCAGGTCCTGAAGCAGCAAAACAGCCCCAGACCATCACACTACCACCACCATATTTTACTGTTGGTATGATGTTCCTTTTACGCCAGATGTAATGGGACATACACCTTCCAAAAAGTTCAACTTTTGTCTCGTCAGTCCACAGAGTATTTTCCCAAAAGTCTTGGGGATCATCAAGATGTTTTCTGGCAAAACTGAGACGAGCCTTTATGTTCTTTTTGCTCAGCAGTGGTTTTCGTCTTGGAACTCTGCCATGCAGGCCATTTTTGCCCAGTCTCTTTCTTATGGTGGGTCATGAACACTGACCTTAATTGAGGCAAGTGAGGCCTGCAGTTCTTTGGATGTTGTTCTGGGGTCTTTTGTGACCTCTTGGATGAGTCGTCGCTGCGCTCTTGGGGTAATTTTGGTCGGCCGGCCACTCCTGGGAAGGTTCACCACTGTTCCATGTTTTCGCCATTTGTGGATAATGGCTCTCACTGTGGTTCGCTGGAGTCCCAAAGCTTTAGAAATGGCTTTGTAACCTTTTCCAGACTGATAGATCTCAATTACTTTGTTTCTCATTTGTTCCTGAATTTCTTTGGATCACAGCATGATGTCTAGCTTTTGAGGATCTTTTGGTCTACCTCACTTTGTCAGGCAGGTCCTATTTAAGTAATTTCTTGATTGAGAACAGGTGTGGCAGTAATCAGGCCTGGGTGTGGCTAGAGAAATTGAACTCAGCTTTCCAAAGATGTGATAAACCACAGTTAATTTATGTTTTAACAGGGGGGGGCAATCACTTTTTCACACAGGGCCATGTAAGTTTGGATTTTTTTTCTTCTTCTTAATAATAAAAACCTTCATTTAAAAACTGCATTTTGTGTTTACTTGTGTTATCTTTGTCTAATATTTAAATTAGTTTGATGATCTGAAACATTTAAGTGTGACAAACATGCAAAAAAATAAGAAATCAGGAAGGGGGCAAACACTTTTTCACACAACTGTATATACATACATACATACATAAATAAAAACATACAAATATTATATTCCATTTTTGCAAATAGATCCCCCAAAAAGTTACACACTGACCCTTTAAGGCAGCGGTCCCCAACCACCGGGCCGCGGACCGGTACCGGGCCGTGGGTCATTTGGTACCGGGCCGCACAGAAAGAATAAATATGATATTATTTCCGTTTTATTGATTATCAGTCTGAAAGAAGTTTTATTTTGAAAAATTACCGGATTCTCTCATGTCACACATGTCACGTGTCACGGTCACGCAATACATTACCTCAAAAATTAAGCCCGCAAACTAGCGAAAATTAGTAAATAACTTTTGGAGAGCTTCTTTGCAAAGGCGAATTGGCCCACTTAGTGGTGGGCGGTATACCGGTTTTAACTTCTCTTATATTAATTTTTCACACACCGTCATACCGGTGCATAGCCGAAACAACTGCTGTCGCTCTTCAACAGGCAGCAAAATATATTGTTTGCCGCTAGGACCGCTACGGTCGGAGCTAGTTATCTTAAGTGTATTGAGACCCCTAGTCATGGTTATAACAACTAATAACCCACAACTAACGCTCTTTAAGAGGGCAAAACACCACGACACAACAGTTTGTGACACATAAAAAAATTTGTAACACTAATAATTGTACATTTATAAAATTACACCGCCGAACAGCATGCTGGGTACAGCTCGCTAGCTAGCCCGCTAGTCTGCTAACAGCTAGAAGAAGCTCCGTCGCTACATTAAAGAACAGAAAAGAGCAATGCAGGAGGAGAGAGGAGCTGTGTCTGCTGTTTGGAGGTTTTTTGGTTTTAAAAAATCCGACATAGATCGAAAGACGATATATTGTAAATTTACTCCATCTCCTCAGCCGAAAACATGTGTTGGAATACGAAGAGTGTATGCGATTACGGTCCTCGGATGCTTTTTGGGGTATTTTGGTCAGACACATATGCAACGCTAATTACCGTGTAATATGTGTGGTATTTGTTATAAATGTACGTTGGTACATAGAGGGTGATAAGAAGCTGTACATGGAGGGACTTAGGACCCAGGGGAATGTAGGTGAAGGAAACAGGAAGTGAAGGAAACAGGAAGTGACGGAAGACCCGCCACACAAACAGCTGTTCACCGCTCGCTGGCCGGCAGGTTCTTGTGTTAGTTTTCGGCGTTAATTAATTAATGCGTTAACGCGGAAAAAAAAAAATATACCGTGAAACCGCCAGAATCTTATAAAATACCATGATACACATTTTTGGTCATACCGCCCAGCACTAGGCCCACTGAGGAGACAGAAGAAGAGCCTACCACTTCCAAGAAAATGAAAGCTTCATTTAACAGACAATATCAGGAGTCTAATTAAGTATCAGGAGTAATTGTGACGCACCAAGCCCGCTCTGCAGAATATGTGGTGACGAGTAAGATCAGCTGCTGGAGATTGCAAATGACGGTGGCCTTAAAAGTATGTTTGAGACAACAACTCTGCTGGTGTTTTGGATTAAAATCAAGGCTGAATATCCTGAGATCGCCACTAAAGCACTGAAAACCCTGCTTCCATTTCCAACATCCTATCTTTGTGAAGCGGGATTTTCTGCAGTGACAGCAATCAAAACAAAATTACGAAGTAGACTGGACATAAGGAACAGACTTTGGGTGTCATTGTCTCCCATTACCCCCAGATGGGACCGTCTCGTTGCAGAGAAACAAGCTCAGGGCTCCCACTGATTCAGTGTTATTGCGAGTTGTATTTTGTATGCATTTTATATTTGTTTTCATGCCGATCGTATCATTTTATTTCGTCGTCTTTATCCGCCACACCTTGAAGGCCGGTCCGTGAAAATATTGTCTTACATCAAACCGGTCCGTGGCGCCAAAAAGGTTGGAGACCGCTGCTGGATACTGGAAAATTATGTTATATTTGGTTTTTAGATTTGATGTATAACTATTGAAGCAGTATGAGTTAGGGCTGGGCGGTATGACCAAAAATGCATATCACGGTATTTTGTAAGACTCTGGCGGTTTCACGGTATTTTTCCCCCCGCGTTAAAGCATTAATTAATTAACGCCGAAAAGAAACGGCTGGCCAGCGAGCGGTGAACAGCTGTTTGTGTGGCTATCTTCCGTTCCGTCACTTCCTGTTTCCTTAAGCCCCTCCATGGAAAGAAATGGGATTAGACCATAGGAAACCTACGTACTAACGTAGGTGTTGTTTAGGTTTATTTCTTTAGTTATTTATATATATATATTATTTTATTTTATATTATTATCAGAACAGTGAAGAAAAGGTTACCCTGAAAATGCACACCCCGGTACAGTAGGTGGCGTTATGCACCTATGCAAATTGGTTGCGATCCGCCAATGGAATTTAAAGAAGAAGTCCATGTACAGCTTCTTCTCACCAACGTACATTTATAACAAATACCACACATATTACGGTAATCAGCGTTGCATATGTGTCTGACCTAAATACCTTTTGTTGTTCAGTCTTTGTTCATCCTGCATCGCTCTTTAATGTAATGTTACTGGCGCGACAGAGCCTCTCCCAGCTGTTAGCAGACTGTTAGCAAGCTATACCCAGCATGCAGTTTGGCGGAGAAATTTTATAAATGTACAATTATTAGTGCTACAAATTGTTTATCTGTAATAAACTGTTGTGTCGTGGTGTTTTACCCTGTTAAAGAACGTTAGTTGTAGGTTGTTAAGTGTCGTTATAAAGTTATGACCATGACTAGGGTTCCCTCTCAATACACTTAAGACAACTAGCTCCGACCGTAGCGCCTCCAGCGGCGAACAATATATTTTGCTGCCTGTTGAAAAGCGACAGAAGTTGTTTTCGGCTGTGCACCGGTATGACGTACGGGAAATTAAAACCGGTATACCGCCCAGCCCTAGTATGAGTTTTGGCACACATAATTCACCAAAATGAAATACTGACGCTAATGACACAAGAGCGGTTCATGTTTTCAGTTGGATTGCAGAGCATATATTACAACCCTTTTCACATGGTTCTATAAGGCTAACATAAATGTTAGCTTCTCCAACAAACTAACAACAATCACCTGGACTGAACTTTAACAAGGTCATTAAGTATTTCTTTCAATTAATTTTTACTGAATAGAGCTTGAACGTATCATAATGTAACTCAATGCCACCTCCATAGATTAGCGTTAGTCTCAAGCCCTGATCCCGATTACGTATGGTATGTACCATAGTGGTACAGTAGAAAAAGTACGTTTTCAGAATTTTGGCATCGATTTGGTGTTGGTTCTCATGATATTCCAGTTTTGTTTGTGTCATGCACACACAAAGATGCACCTGTATACCAGTAATGCAGTACACATTCCTGCCCATGGTTTCACACTATTCCACAGAATTGTTTATTGCTCAACTGTTAAGTTAAATGAATGGACAAGCTGGACAGTATCTAATAACTGTTATTACAGAAAAAAAGATGAAACCTTATTGTTACAGTTTTAACAAATTTGACGTTGTGGCTGCACCGAAACTACAAGCCGACGTTCTTACATATATGTTTTTTGTTAGATTTCCTCACCTGGGATTCCCAGCAGCAGCAGGTAGAGTGATGCTGCGTGCAGACTGCTCACCCTCTGCTGGACATTGGCCGTTTTGGCTTTTCCCGCCAGGACAAAGAAGGACAGCACGGCCACCAGGGACTTGATCGACACCTCGTTCTCCCCCAGAATCGCCCAGATGCTCTGCAGCGAGACAAGACAATGCTTACTGCTGCTACCAAAAAAAAAAAAAAAGCACACTGGTGTTTTGCATCAACATCAGAGCACACAGCATTTCGGGAAGAGCCACTAGGTTCAGTACATTTCAGTATATATATATATATATATATATACACACATTTCTATTTGTTTTCCGTGGAGCAGAGGACAGAGTGTTTCAGTGCTGGATCAGCTTTACCTGTGAAGCTCCATCTTGTTGGTCAGCAGCATGGGCAAGTAAACACTGGTACAAAGTTCTGAAGGCCTTGTCTCCACTGACTGCGAGTTCGTCCTCTATGGTGTCATCCAGTGGTTCTCTCTCTGTGAACTCCAAGTCCCACACTGCATCCACCCAGGCTAGAAATCACACCAGTTATCACATTACCCCCCCAAGTGATACAAAAACACGACAGACAGTATTTCGGAACTTGAGAGAGCTCTGTTTTCTGAGGGAAATTAAAAGCTGGTAAATGTTTAGAGTAAAAACAAAATGTATGAAAAATAATATTAAATGTAACGATTTATATGAACCAAAATGATGATATTTCCTCCAAACGATGACGTTTGTGCCTTTTTAATTAAACAAACTTAAGATCTGTTGAAGGAGCTGCCAACACTAAAGAGTACCAACGTTATCAGGAGTCGATGTGTCTTAATAACCTTACAACATGGCTTTAACACGTTTAGCAGTAACTATAAACCTGTATTCTTTAACCTAATTGGGCAAACAGATAACTAGTTAATGCAAGCTAAACTAAACTGGGCTTACTTAACGTTACAAACGCTGTGATTAACGTGTTACACGACAGCTGCACAAAATTACAGTGAGTCTTCGTTAGACAGTTGTTTGTCGAAAACGCCAGTGGCTCGTCGCGACTTAGGTACAGGTCTGGAGTTTCGTTTTAACTGTGTTTTACTTCCAAAGCAGCCCGCATTGTCTAATTTGCAAGATATGTGAATGGAGTTAGTAGCGTTATTCTTCCTCTACACAGGACGGGGCACAAAACCCGGGAAATAGCTACGTTAGCTGTCAACATTGCTTGACAAACAGCCGGGAAATTCAATTAAGCGTGGTCTCTACCTACAATATAATAGAAAAGGTAATTTACAACATACACACATATACAATTTTACCTCCGGGAATTTCATTTAACCTCAGAAACTGCAGCGCAGATATCAAAGACATCTTGGTTAACGTTATATTTTGAATCAGCCCGCTCGACAGTTAAATACAGACTTTCACACATGCGCAGTAAAGATTTCTTCTTCACTGATGAATTTTACAGGTTAACTTCTTTCAGCTTCATTACCGCCATCTTCTGGTCAGGAGTATGGCCGGATTGTTTTTAGTTGTAATAGAGAATGTAGTCTAAAACAAGAATATACAGAATGACAAGATACATCATTAGTAGCTATTTAGCAAACAGAGCACACCAACATAACTATTACCTAATAAAAGACAAAACACCGTTCAGCTTTTTTTGCTGTTTTGCTGTTTTTTAAATAAGTCAGTGATTTCCAATAGACTTCTCTCATAAAAAAATAAAAATAAACACCAATAAGGTTTGTGTCTTAATACATTCATGGATAAAAAATGAACCTAAAATAAATTCAAGTATTCAACAGAAATTGTTATCCTCCATATGATATAATTTCTAGTACAATGGGAGAGAGAGGAGATTAATGATTTTATATCTAAATGTGAACATTTAGATATTGTGATTGTAGTGACCTCGTTGCTTATCAAAAAAGTCACCAGGGTTGCTGATGTTTGTTCTGACACGTGCCATAAATAAAGTCCAGTTTCCAATATAGGTATTTTATTTCTCACATAATCAGAGGCCAACCACTTTCTCTGTCGTTATCCATTTCCTCTACATAGACCAAATAAATCATAATATTTACATTCATTAAATGTTGCGCGGTCAAAAACGGTTTGCTCTGCTTACTCAGCAACGCTGTGCACCTTCCCTGTGTATTTAAACCCTGTGTGTCCCCTGTCTTATTGTCGGTTGGTCTGTGGTGTGTCTGTGGTGTTTCCTGTTGTGATTCCTGCTCTGCTCCCTGATTTTTTTTTGGACAATGATTCCTGGTATGTCTCTGATGTGATCCCTGCTCTTCTCTGCCATGTTTTCTGTTTAGTAGTTTTGTTTTCTTGGATTTTTTTTGTTATACATTTTTTGATTCCCCTGCTCTAGTTTTTGTGTTAGACATTTTTCTTAGTAATTAAAGCCACCATAATTCAACCCTCTGTTTCACTGTGTCTCCCTGCATTTGGGTCCATCCCCTATTACCGTTTTGGCCTTCAAAACCTGACAATGGAGCCAAATCCAGGCCAATAGTTTTGATCATTTGAAAAAAATTTTGAACCTGAAAGTTCAAGTTGTCTTGAACATTGAAAAATACAGCAATGTATTCAAAATAAAAATAAGTGAATGAAAAGTTTTTTGGGGTTGAATATAATTTTGATTCAGTTCTGGAATTGTTTTGAATAAAATATTTATTTTCATTTTTCACTTTCATATATATATTTTGATATTTGAGGTCTCATATTTTTCAGTTTCAGATTCAAATCTTATTTCTTACAGTCTAAAATCTTTTTTTTTCAGTTTAGACTTTTGGCCCTGACACATAAAAGCCTCTGGAAACATCAGTACGCTTCACTATTGTCCGGCTGGGGTCCACTAGACTATTGGCTTGCAGACCCAAGCATTGGAATCTGTCTGGCCAGATTATTGTTGTTGAATAAAGCATCAGTACAGAAACACAGGTACCATCCCAAGTTGGATGTTGGGGATTTAATACTGCATGACAAAAGACCACGCCTCATTGTAATCAGCCTAATGAAAGAGATGAAAACGTTTAAAAAAACTAAAAAGTACTCTGACAGATTCAGCCCATAGAGACAGTATACTGCCACACGTAATGGTTTTGAGTTTATTAATGAACAAAGTTAACTTTTAAAAGGAACATTGCAAATGGAACTAGAAATAATCTGAATCTTTTAATGAGGAATCTGACTTAATTACAGTCAAATCCTTTATCTAGCGCCACATTTACACCTGGTAATAAGCTTTTTCCTTGACTAGTTTCAGCCCGCATTGTGATCAAATTTGATTTGCAAATTAGGTGGGCAAAGCAGGCGGGCTTGTCAACAAACATGGTGAACATATCAAGACACAGACCACATGTTAATACCAGGGGTAAACGTACCTCAGTGCCCTGTTTGCTCGGATTATTTAAAATTTTATATTTTTTGATCAAGTCAAAAGGATACTTTTCAGAGAATTTGAATGGCAAAAACTAACATATATAAACACATATATATGTGTGTGACCAAGCAGACTTGTCCAGACGTGTCCACGCCACCACTACGCTACAAGTGGTAGCATAGCAATCTACCGTGCATTGGTGCCCTCCAAACTTGTCTTCCAAATGCTGTCCACAGCTGTCCAAGTATCCATCTGGGAGTATAACCAAAGTTGTATTGATGGTGAACTAAAGGGTTCAGTATGTTTCAAACTAAATTGGTCTTGTCATCGAAACCTGCCTAAAGGCAATGTGGCAGAAATAGTGTGTGTGACCGTCAAGATTGTCTGTTTCAGAAAGTTACGACAATTGTCAGAGAAAGTTATGAAATAGGAAAGGAGAAGAGGGAGGGGGTTACACTGTAGCTGCCATTTGATGACCCACTTTGTTTGAAAAATACTGAGGCCTTTATGCTAGCAGTCACTGGACCACCTTCCAGAAGGATCCGGTCAGCTGAGCATGTCCATCTCTTTCTCCATAGCCTCCATGTTATTCTCCAGACTGTACGTGGCCCATTTGTTGAGCCTGCTATAAAGAGGCAGTCCTTTATTCTCCCTGTAGAGGTAGACACCAGTCACCCTGTTCCAGTTGGTGCTACAGATGGGACCGGCACTCTGGTGCTCAGCCAGCTGCTCCTTCTCCTCCGTCTCCAGTGCCACAAAGCCAAAGAAGCTCTTAACGTTCTCCGCGGCCAGCAGGCGGGCGTGGACAGCCGCAGTGCGCTGGAAGAGGGTCTTTTCGTCAGAGCGGTACTGGGACCAGTAATTCTCCTGCTGGTAGCCAAGTGGAGAGGAGCAGCGCTTCATGCACAGCATCAGGAACACCGTCAATGACATTACTGCCACCAGCAGCCAGCCTATGAGCTGAAAAGAACAGAGAGCATTGAGGTCAACACCATTAGTAGGTTCTGAGGCAATGGATCAGTTACATTTGTGTTTGCTGGTTCATATTTTTACCTTTGTCTACTCTTCCCCTCTCTAACAACCCCGCAGGAAGAGCGCTGGGCCTTGAAGCAAATTTTACATAGTGGCCAAAAACGATGGAATTACAATTTCCGGGGACCTTCATGTGATGCCACTGTGCCCAAAGACACTTTTTCCCCATAGACTTACATTTGGAATGAGATGTCTTTCATTTTAGCCATAAAGCTAAACATTTTATCGTGGCGACTATACACTAAAATAAGTGGACAAACATAAGTCATTGCTCCACATGTGCCAAAAAGTTCCAATTGTTCCATTAATGTAGCTTCAGAAACAAGCTACATAATGAAACTATTCTTGTCACAGTGTTCAGTGACTCTGTGCAGCCTCCTGAAGTCTTTTCTTCACAGTGAGATTGCCAGGTTTGGTGCTATTACGACCAAAACCTTTACTCAGTGACCGCACTGTATCTAGCAACCTGCACCGTAGACGGGGATGCTACACAGAAGCACTAGGCAGATGGATACAGCTGTTGTGCATCAATAAATAATTCCAGCACGTAAGGCTGTAGGTGTACTTTTGAATTTCGCTGTTTCCATCTGCCTCCAGTCTTTATGCTAAGCTAGGCTAACTATGTCCACACTCCAGCTCCATACTTAAGGAAAAAAAACAAGATTGGTTTCAAGCCTCTCCCTTATTTTTTTGGAAAGAAAGCAAATAAATCCCTCCCAAAATGTGTAAGTATTCCTTTCATGGGATTTGATGGCAAATAAGATCGAAAGTAGCAGCTGGCGTTTATTTTTGATTGATATTTAACATCCCTTACTTGTGTGCACCTGTAATAGCTACACTAAACCTGCAAAAAAATAAAATAAAGTACTCCACTACCTGAGATTCATATTTCAGTCGTCGCTCAACTTCGGCCCAGAAGCATTGCAGCTCTGTTGGAACACTGTCTTGACATGGGAATTTCGCCATTACCATCGACCCCTGACCTGAGGGGAAGCCCTCCAGTGTGCCGGGGTCAACGAACTCGCTGAGGGCACACATGTACGCCTGGCCCTGCAGCAAAGAGAAAACTACCCATGTTATCGGCGCCACCACACCTCGACCGATGATGGTTCCCAGCAGCGCAAAGGCAGAGGCTCCCGACAGCTTCCGGCACCTTCTGAGCCGACACTCAGACACTAGGTCCCACGTGCTCTTGTTCATCATTATTCCAACGAGGAAAAATGCCAGCGCCGGAACACCAATGGAAGCCAGGCCGTAGAGGTAGTTCCTCCCAGACGAACAAGGACATTCAAAGGCAAAAACGTTGTATGCAGTCTGGCTGGCCACAGTGCCCAGTGCAATCAGACCGTTGAAGATCATCACATCTTTACTCTTGAAGAAGAGGGACACAAACTTAAAGTTCTCTGTGACGAGTGCTGCAGCAGCCATGTTTGGATGTTGTGTCTTTACTGAGGATAACACTGAAGAGCTATGAGTGTCGTTTACAGGACTGTCAGGCTGCAGACAGAGAACGAAAAGGAAAATAAATAGGAAACAATAAGTTTGAGATTTTTTCGGTTTTAAACGAGCACACCGCATTAATTATTACTGTAGTCTGAATGACTGTTTTGTAATGAATGGATTCAGTTTAGTTGCAGAAAATAAGTCTAACACTTACGTCATACTTACTCAATCAACAAAGAAGCCAGAGATCGTGGAAAACAGACTGAGATGAATGTTTTTTTATATATAAAAATACTGCCACTTTATTGAAAACAAAGAATGTAGTCATGCAAACTCACGCTCTGGCAGTGTCCTGAGGCTGGACATGTGACTCAGACTTTTTAATCCATTTTTATCATCCAATGCAATTTCAGGGAAAAACTGTACTGAGAAGTCCCTGCTTTTGCGTGCAACTTTGAGGCTGTGTTAGCAGTCTGGGCACCAGTGGTGACTCAGGAACTGCCCTCCGGTTTCCTCCCCAATGGAAGAAAAAATGTGGTCTGTAAATGAAAACATGTGTTGCTCACATAGCAATACCACAAAAAAAAGCGGTACAAACAAGGAACTGAGAGGCTGCTCCTGATGCCAGTATGATTCTGGCTTAACCCAGCTAAACTGGCACTTACAAAAAAAGTTTGACTAACTTCTTACCCTTCCTTCTCATTTGGAAAAATCCCAAAAGATTTAGTTGTTTTTTTTCCACTTGGACCTGTACGCTCTACCATTTCTCCTTGACCCTTCTTGCTTCTTGGTTAGGGTTAGTCTCTCAGCACTGACCATCAGAAATTTGGAGGAAAATTGTTTGCCAGCCACTAGAACAATTAGGCCTTAATGTGTATTATTTACAAATATCTCAACAACTATTGGATGGATTCTCATTAAATTCATGTTCCCCCTCAGGATGAATTGAAATTGTCACTTTGGTGATCCTCTAAGTTTTCATCTTGCTCCATCATGACCTCAAAATCCTAGTTTTTCTGATATTTTGGTTTATTACCAAATATCTGCAAACTAAAGGCATTCGTGCGAGCCTCAGCTGTATTTTGTGTTTTGTACTAATTAGCAAATGATAGCATGCTAACACTCTAAACTAAGATGGTAAACATGATACCTGACATGCTAACTTTAGCATTTAGCTAAAACAACAATTTGGCCTAAGTACAGCCAATAGAGTGTAAATAAGAAGTGGGTGTGGTCACCGTGATACTATCCATTGGTTTCTGGACTGCTGTATTTGAAGCCTCAAGTTTGGTGTTTTGGCCGTAAAAACAAAGTTCTAAAACCCCCTTTTTTATTGTGTTCGCACCAAAAGAAACAATTGTATTTCTTAGAATGCCATTTTGAGGGAATCTTTTTGTAGATACTCTCCAAGCACAAAAGGAACCATAAGTAATGTTACTGTACAAACATTTGTCGAACACACGAACCAGAACTGTCAACCGCCATTAAACAAAACCCTGTTAGATGTGAGAACAACAGACAACACAAAAAACAGCTCATACAAAAAAAGAAAGGAAACACAGACAAATGGACTGCAAGCTAACCCAATAGCACAAAGCACAGACACTTGAAATACTGAAATAGAAAAAAAGTACTTTTGTGACCGCTATTTTGCTTGCGTTTGTATGATTGTGGCTTGCAACTGAGTTGTTTATTCCTTCTTACCTAAAAAGCTAAGAAAGCTTAAGGAAAGCAAACTACAGCAACTTGGACAGCTTATGTGACTTAAACCTTCCTATTGGCGTAGCTACGTCACTTAAACATTTCTATTGGCGTTGCAGAAAGAATCCCTTGAAGGTAGCTCTCAGGGGGAAACTCCAGAACTGTTTAGTCAAAAAACGCCAATCCTATTACCTTTTGCAACCGGAGGAGTGGCCCCCTGATGGCCATTAGAAAGAATGCAAATTTAAGGAGGTTGCTGCCGACACAGCCTTACAGAGCCGCAAGCTTAGCTGTAGACTTTTAGTCTTGTTCCTCTGATTTGTCACACATCTATGCTATGCTTCCACGTGCAACTCTTTTAGCTTTTTAGGAAATAAATGGATATGCTTGCTTTCAGAAGTAAATGAAGAGCTTTGACAATTAGAACATTGATAAGAAGCAGTAAGACGCCAACAACAATATCTAAATATAGCTTACATTATCTAACATTAGCCAACATAAACTACTGGTAATATCAGACAAAGTGAGGTTGTAGCAACAAAACCCCTGAGTGTGTTAAAATAAGCAACAGTGTCTTTTGTTTCTCTGGATTTCAAATTGAATTTGTAAGACAAAGAATGTTATTTCTTCTTTCAAAATGGTGAATATGTTAGCAAACAATTGCCTATTTATATATCCAGCAGTTAAGGAGCATCATCATCATTCATTTAAAGTAGTGTTTGTCTTTAGCTGCTAAAGGTTCCATAGCACTGAGGGGAACTGCAGAGTTGGTGTAAATTAACAGTGGTTGTAACTACGTCAACAACACATACATACACAGATTTGATAGATTGTTTATGTCGAAATATTTATAAGTGCTTCTTTAAAGCAATCTAAATACAATGAAGTAGTAAATAGTATCTTTGTGAGAGTCTGTAGACTAGAGTTATTTGGTTCCAAACGTCCATTTGCATGTTTCCATTAATCTGTGTGAGTGAGCTGCAAGTCAACAACCTGTATGCAAAACCAGCAAGACGTCGCACCCTAGTCAAATTACCCTCGCAAAATGGTTTGGCCCCTAAAGAGTTAATGTCTTTTTTAGAAGTCAAAAACAAGATGTGGTGACTGAGTGAAAAAGAAGGAGAGAAGGCGATGGCGATGAGAGAGGAAGAGCAGGTATTACCCACTGTGCCCAGGTTAGGATTAATATGTTGTCCCTGTGCTGTTCAACACACACAAATCTTAATTTATGCAATCCTAACTATTCATTACCACAGAAATATATATGATCTTTGGTTTATACAATTGAACCTATGGGCTCAATTAACAACTCAACACCTAACATAATTATACTGTAATAATATAGTATTATTATTGTATAAACATATTGTTATAAAACACATTTTTCTTACGTTTTTGTCCTGTTTAAGATACATTTCTATGACTCAAATCCAAAATGTTTGGATCTAACATAAGGATGAAATAAAAAAGGTGTATATATAATTTTTACCAAATTATTTTTAATACACTGGCAGGAAAGACAAGTGAGGAGTCACAGAGAAAGAGACAGAGGCAGTTAACACAATGGGTGAGAGAGATGTGTAGTAGCTTTTACTTTAGTCACAATAATTAAGCATAGCCAACATTAATTTGCAGATGTTTTGTGATCATTTGACCCTCTTTTGTATTTACAGATTGTAGTGTGGATCACTCACTGCAACATTTAACTTGACAGATCATTTATGCTCCTGCCCACTGTGTTGGTTTTCAAGCTGTTATCCAAATGTTGGCTCTACAAACCTCTTAATTAGCACGTATTTAGATCAGGGTAATAAAAAATAAAATAATGCCCCTGAATTCTGACCTCTGCATTTCTAAAACCCTGCGTACGGCCATGCTACACAGAGGTAACCTACACCTAACATGACGCTATAGCTTCATGGTAGTGAAGTCATGACATGATTCACCCTGCAGCTTTACAGCACATTGTGTCCTACACATCAGAGTATAAAGTCTTCCCGTTACGGACCTCCCAGATAACGCATGATTTGGGTCTGTGGGCTATCCTTGTGACGTCCAGCTCAGGTTTATTATAGTACCATTTGTTGAGAAGCTGGTCCACCTGTTCCTGCTTTGACACCCCGTGAAGTCTCTCCTCTTCCTCATCCTCCCACTCCACTTTGGGGTTGGTGATGAAGAGCGGGTGGGGAAGACGGAGCACAGCATCCTCCCTCATGTCCTCAAAGAACTGCACCACACACTTGCGGGCAAAGTCGCGGGCATGCAGGACGCAGGTCTCATCGAAGAGTTTCTGCTCCACGTCGAGGTAGTTGCTCCAGTAGCGCGTCTGCAGGGAGGCGGCGTGGTCGTCGAAATAGGGCTTGACGAGGCGTCCCATTGCTCCCAGTACAATCAGGAAGAGGAGGATGGACCAGCCGACTGCCTAGACAGGGCGAGGAAAGTTAGCAAACACAAAGCCAACAAAAGCTGTCAGTCATGTGCTGAAGTGACTGGGACGAGTGCACAAAGAATCGTCTGTCAGTAGCACCAATTGTTCATAATATTCCCACACACGGAGGTTACAAAAGTCTGATCAGGTGACTAGTGTGTCAACAATTCAGCATTGCAGCCTCAAATGCGAAATCAGCATTTAATGTGAAAGTCTGTTTTTCCAGGGATGAGGATAGGCACTATGTATATCTTGCGATTGTGTGGGTTTTCTCATACTTTGTTTTATCCTATCTATTCTAATCTGTTATGACAACTCTGTGTTCATCAAGTTAAATGATTAGTTTCCCCATTTTTATAGTTTAACTTAAACTTGTGGAGCTAACATTTGCAGAGGACGTTAGCACAACATTAACTAACGTTAGCAAGATTTTCCATAAATTACAAAACATCTATTCAGGGGATGCCGTTAGTGATGGTGTGGGCTCCGCGGTAGCTCCTACAGCTTGATGGAGCAGAAGCGGGCCTAGCGAAGGGTCAATTGCAGCATAGCGCCATCTCCAGCAATGTCAACTCTGTTCAATGCTTCAGTGTCATGAGAATTGATGGTAATTCATGATGCTATTTTAGAGCTAAAAAACAAAAGATTAAATTAATTTTCTAAAGCCTGATCGAATGTGATTCGTCAAAACTACACAGACAAACAAAAAAAGAACGTATATGAATGAATCTTTATAGAGATTACTAAAACCCAAATCACGAGTCTGTAATAGAACATGTGTCAATTTGATCATAAATGTAGTCACAGAGATATTATGGTTGTTTTTTGTGTCTTTCGAGCCAAACATCTAATGTGGTGGTAACGTAGCCGCTAGATAGCTCTCCCGTTGACAAGCTGTGTGAGTGGCTTGGGCGGTTTTATGGGCGCGAGCTCGATTCCGCGGCTCTAGTCCCCCAATCACCTCTGTGCAGACTCTGAATCCAAGTGACATCAAAAGAGCAAGATGGCAGCTCACGTCCCGTGTCCGGGACGTTTTGGTTTCACCTTTGTACAGTGTTACAAAATGTTTTAGCTTCTGTGAAATATGCTTGTATCAGTTATATATCAGTTTTGGAGTGAGTCCTGCAGTGATAGAGTCTGAGAATGCATGAATAGACAGGTGACAGAGCTGCGGGGCCACACCCTGTCTCACATCACAGGCTTACAGTAGTTGTTCCTGGTTGGGCTGTATTGTAGTCATGACTGGGCCTAACTTCAAAGTTGTGGTTGCACCAAAAAGTTTTGAATTTATTATTGAAAGATAATCCCTTATGTAGTTGGAGAAAGTGGAGACACTTCATCCATTTATACTGTCCATGGATCAGACCAGATATATTAGGGTAAACTAACCCTTGACCCTGATCTTACGGAGCATACCGCCAATTGATGGTCTTCTTGACGTGAAAAGTACAAAGATGTGTGTATGTAGAGACGAGGCTCGAACAGCTTACTTGAGAATAGCAGCGAACGTAACGAGAGACGGCTTTGCGGAAAGAGCTGTTCCTGAAGATAATGTCCTCCTTGCAGGGCACTTTGGCCATGACTTTGATCACATCCAGACCTGTATTGTTGGGCAAACCTGCAAAAACATACCACATAATACATCATACAAACCAATTATGCAACAACGGTAACATTATAGATTGCATTGAGGCCATGTCCACATTACTCCGTTTCCATTTGAAAACGCATATGTTTTGCTACGGTTACACTGAGCGTCCACACTACGCCGGAGTTTTAGAGCACCGTAAACGGGTAAGTTTGAAATGTGGACGGCCGAAACCGGATATGATTAGAAACGATCACAACCACACCCGCGTTCGCTAATTGATTGGTTCTTAGCAGTCATGACGTATCCTTCCCTGATTCGTCACATGTCTATCACGTGACCCTTACCCGGAAGCTCACGAACGACAACATTGAATACCGATCGACTACCAGGTTAATTTAACATGGAGAACTGATTACAGGCGATGCTGACCTTGTTGTCTTTACTAGCAGCTGTTGTGCTGTTAAAGTCTGCATTATTACGGAGGAAGCAGCTGTTAATGGAGCGATCAGTGATCAGTGACCAGTGGCATTATCAGCCCTACGGAGCGTCTGAAGTCGCGGTTAGCAGTAAACGCTATTCAGTAGGACAGATAGTTAAGCCACCAGCAGAGCTACGAGTGAGAACAGACAACAACACCGAGGAAACGAGTGAGAGACGTGTGTTGACCACATTTATGGACCCATAATCTAGCAAACTGTTACGTGTAAGTGTTGATTTTAAAGTAAATTTGATATGTGAGAGAGAGAGAGAGAGAGAGAGAGAGAGAGAGACAGAACAAGACCTGCAGTGCTGTAACTAAGTCTGAAAAATAAAACTTCTAAAACTTTCCACGAACTGTCTGTTTGAGTTCATAGAGGAACATTTTAGAGAAGATCTTAAGTATCAAACACGACCTTTCATTATTAAAGACTACTTTATTACTCTGTCGTATTTTTTTTAATGAAGCAACCAATCTACTTCCTGTTTACATCGACACCCACGCGCATGCCCAGTGAACGTGAAGAGTCACGTGATATTCGTTTTCAGGCGTGTTAGCATGGACGGAGATCATTTCGAAAACGATGCTGAAAGGCCGTGTGGACGGAGATCGTTTTTTTGTTTGAAAACGGAGTAGTATGGATGTAGAATGTGTTGTTCTTTGAAGCATGTTGCATGTGTTTGCCGATACCTGAGAAGAGTGCAGGGTCTACACTAACACTGAAGGCACAGATGAAGATCTTTCCATCCAGCAAAGTGACCAGGATCCACACCATTGGTGCCAGCATGGCCCTCTGAAGCATGGCTGAGAACAGGTACCTGCAGAAGGACATCGGACACGTTTTCATTCTCACAATTTCCACAGCTTGACCCTCAAATATCACCTTTAGCATAGTGTCAGCAACATAAGCAGGAAAAGTACAGTTCTTGAAGTCATTTTGCTAAATTTGATATTGGGTGATCTATAGCGCATAATGAATACTGGATTTAAAGGATTAGCTAAATGTTCCAAGTTTTTAAGTTCAGGTTATTTATTGTCATATGCATAACAATTACCGATCTTAGATCGCAGGCTTCGTCCAACAATGCTCATTTAATATGTATCCAAAGAAAATTGGAGTGAATTCAAAAGTGAGAATCTCAGACATAAAATAGTGTTAAAGTTAAAATAAAGGGATATAATATAGATAAATATTGCTGTTATAAATAAGACCTCCATGAATACCGCTGTCATCAGTTATTACAGACTCTCTACTTACAGATTCTCCAATCTCCCCTTCATTGGGGATATCTTTAAAAACATCAGCGGGTTGCAAATGGCCCTTATAATATATTCTAGTCAGGTCCCTGTCATGATCACTTTACTGAAACTGCTCTCATCAAAGTTTTAAAAGGAGCTTCTAATAAACATAGATGCAGTCAAGACTTCAATCCTTGTTCTTCTGGAGCTCAGCAATACATTTGATATGTTGGATACTGTCGTAACTTCAGCCCCCTTAAGTACAAGACATCATATGGGGTCCCACCATTGAAATAGGAGTAGAACTGACATTGAACTGCTTTCCGTGACCATTTCAATAATGCAAAAAGAAAATGGCGAGTTAGTTGGGTAGCTTTTCTTTCTCCAGAGTGGCAGGGAGTGAGGCAGAGGAGCCATTAGATGCAGCACTGTCGCCGGCACCAGCTCGCTATTCGGCTCATTTTCTGTGACCAGTGTGGCATTAAAGCATGGCGCAATTAGCAAGCTAGTTCACTAGCCAGCTGTTCGCTAGTTAGCTAGATAGCTTGCTAATTACATCATGCTTCACTAATACACTGGTTACAGAAAATCAGCCAAACAAAGCTGACAGTCATCTGGGGATAACAATGTGCTAAACCATGACAAGAGTGGTGGATGAACCATTGTTACGACTCCACTGCTAGTTTTACTTGTTACACCAAAAGCTCACCTCAGTGAATCCGTGACATGTGGTTGGTTTAGTTTATATGGAAGTTAGCCCGCTACAGCGGTCGCAATGACAACGGTACACATAAAAATGGAGGCCGCTCTGACCATCCTGCTACGTTGATTTGAATGAGAATGTCCGTTCAACTCCTATTTCTATGGGTCCCACAGAGCTTAATTCGCCGTGTTTTATTTCATCTTTCCATGCTCCCTCCCTCATATTATTCATAATAACAATATTCCCCATTATAATTATGCAGATGATACTCAATTCTACATATATCTTTCTTCTGATGACTCCCACCCTGTTGAGAAACTGATTCAGTGCATTGACCCAAATAACAATCGGTCTGATTACAGATAAGCCTCTTGGGGCAAGGGGCTATATATCTGTGGTTCCGTTGTTGCCGGCAAATACCCGAGCCAAGACTTTCTCTTCCGTGCGCTGCTCATTTTTTGCAGTGCGATTAGCAACTTGAGAGGTGGTGTCTAAAGTTGGAGGTGAGAGATGACGTGTACGACCAGATTGTTTCACAAGCTGACAAGTTTACAAGCTAATTTTAAACCAATTAAAAGGGTAGTCATCGCCAGTGGGTTCCAATATTGCTTTTCGGTCAATGCATTCCACCTCTTTTGCTCTCCACTCGAACTGTTTACCTGCATTCAACCAAAAGTCTGCTCGAATGCAGTTGGTCAATACTACTCTGACTACAAACAGAAGCCAGAACACGATGCCAAAAACGTTTACTGCTGCGTTACCGTTAAAGAAAGGTCTGGCTACAACCATTATCATTCTGGTATACAGGAAAACGATGATCTGGCTTGTTTGTATTTCTTTAAACCAATAACATTGGCCACACTTTTCCATGTGCTTGATATCGTAAATACTGTTTTAGTAAATAAAGAAGTACATTTTTGACTCACTTAACCACAGCGGGATTTTTGGATCTGTTCCCAACGGGTCTCATCCACTCGTCCATCATGACGCCTGTATGTCGGTTGACCAGGACCCCCAGGAAGAACAGTATGATAGGCGGGACGATCATCACTCCCAGAGAGTACAGTTTGTTGTACTGAGGAAGGCACGGGCAGTTAAAGTCGAAGCTGGTGTAGAGCTTGACACTGACTAAGGCCAGGATGATACAGATTCCATTGGAGATGGACTCAGAGTTCGACTGAAAGTACTGCAGGACTAACTTCAGACGCTCCATAGCTTAAATATACTGTAGCCTGTAGACAATGTTCAGGGTGGAAGTAAAAACCACTGATGAAACAGATGTTTAATCAGTTGTAATTAACAATGTTACAAAAATGTTTTAGCTTCTATGAAATATGCTTTTCAGAAGAAAATCTGTACATGAAGGTAAATTCTCTTTACCTCACAATAACAACTAGTCCTTTGTGAAGAAAAAGTCTTGAATCCACAATTTAAGCAGTTTCAGTAAACAACCTGAGCTTATGTGGGAATATGCCAGCTACGGAGTGAGTCCTGCAGTGATCCAGGTAGAGTCTGAGAATGCATGAATAGACATGAGCAGGTGACAGAGCTTTGTGGCCACACCCTGCCTCACAGGCTTTACAGCACTTCCTTGTAGGGCTTTATTGTAGTCATGACTGGGCCTGAAACTCAACTTCAAAGCATATGAGACTGTGCAGAAGATCAATCCCCACTGCTGTAGTTTTTTTTTTTTTTAATTACTAAAGGATAATCCCTTATGTTCATAGTTTAGGCCCTCATTTCTTTTAGTTATGATCCGTTGGGTCAAGATGAGCACTTAGGTGACTGTGGCTTACTGAGTAGAGAGGGTTGTCTGCCAACCGAAAGGTCACCGGTTCGATCCTCGGCTGCACTGTGTCCTGTGTCCCTGAGCAAGACACTGTACCCCTAACTGCTCCCTGGGCACCTGTCATTGGCAGCCCACTGCTCCCTATATATACAGGTGCTGGTCATATAATTAGAATATCATCAAAACGTTGATTTATTTCACTAATTACATTCAAAAAGTGAAACTTGTCTATTATATTCATTCATTACACACAGACTGATATATTTAAAATGTTTATTTCTTTTAATTTTGATGATTATAACTGACAACTAAGGAAAATCCCAAATTCAGTATTTCAGAAAATTAGAATAGGGTTCAATATTCAACTGGCTGCCAATATTCAAAGGGCAGCCAGGGCTGCCCTTTGTCACCAGTCCTGTTCGTGATTTTCATGGACAGGATATCTAGGCGCAGCCTGGGGGCGGAGAACGTCAGTTTCGGGGGTCTCGGGATCGCCTCTCTGCTATTTGCAGATGATGTGGTCCTGTTAGCCTCCTCGGATCGTGACCTCCAGCATTCACTGGGACGGTTTGCAGCAGAGTGTGAAGCGGCGGGGATGAGAGTTAGCACCTCCAAATCTGAGGCCATGGTGCTCTGCCGGAAACCGGTGGATTGCTCCCTCCAGGTGGGGACGGAGTGCCTACCTCAAGCGAAGGAGTTCAAGTATCTCGGGGTCTTGTTCACGAGTGAGGGTAAGATGGAGCGGGAGATCGACAGACGGATCGGTGCAGCTGCAGCAGTAAAGCAGGCGCTGCACCGGACCGTCTTGGTGAAGAGGGAGCTGAGCCGGAAGGCAAAGCTCTCAATTTACCACTCGGTCTACGTTCCTACCCTCACCTATGGTCACGAACTCTGGGTCGTGACCGAAAGGACAAGGTCGCGGCTACAAGCGGCCGAAATGAGTTTCCTCCGTAGGGTGGCCGGGCTCAGCCTTAGAGATAGGGTAAGGAGCTCGGTCATCAGGAGGGAGCTTGGAGTCGAGCTGCTACTCCTTCGCGTCGAAAGGAGTCAGCTGAGGTGGTTCGGGCATCTAATTAGGATGCCTCCTGGACGCCTCCCACTGGAGGTTTTCCAGGCACGTCCAACTGGGAAGAGACCCCAGGGAAGACCCAGAACACGCTGGAGAGATTACATCTCCCAGCTGGCCTGGGAACGCCTCGGGATCCCCCAGAATGAGCTGGAACATGTTGCCAGTGAGAGGGAGGTCTGGGTCGGCCTGCTTGCCCTGCTGCCACCGCGACCCGACCCCGGATAAGCGGTGGAAAATGGATGGATCGATGGTTCAATATTGAAGAGACCTGGTGCCACACTCTAATCAGCTAATTAACTCAAAACACCTGCAACGACCTTTAAATGGTCTCTCAGTCTAGTTCTGTAGGCTACACAATCATGGGGAAGACTGCTGACTTGACAGTTGTCCAAAAGACGACCATTGACACCTTGCACAAGGAGGGCAAGACACAAAAGGTCATTGCAAAAGAGGCTGGCTGTTCACAGAGCTCTGTGTCCAAGCACATTAATAGAGAGGCGAAGGGAAGGAAAAGATATGGTAGAAAAAAGTGTACAAGCAATAGGGATAACCGCACCCTGGAGAGGATTGTGAAACAAAACCGATTCAAAAATGTGGGGGAGATGCAGAAAGAGTGGACTGCAGCTGGAGTCAGTGCTTCAAGAACCACTACGCACAGACGTATGCAAGACATGGGTTTCAGCTGTCGCATTCCTTGTGTCAAGCCACTCTTGAACAACAGACAGCGTCAGAAGCGTCTCGCCTGGGCTAAAGACAAAAAGGACTGGACTGCTGCTGAGTGGTCCAAAGTTATGTTCTCTGATGAAAGTCAATTTTGCATTTCCTTTGGAAATCAGGGTCCCAGAGTCTGGAGGAAGAGAGGAGAGACACACAATCCACGTTGCTTGAGGTCCAGTGTAAAGTTTCCACAGTCAGTGATGGTTTGGGGTGCCATGTCATCTGCTGGTGTTGGTCCACTGTGTTTTCTGAGGTCCAAGGTCAATGCAGCCGTATACCAGGACGTTTTAGAGCACTTCATGCTTCCTGCTGCTGACCAACTTTATGGAGATGCAGATTTCATTTTCCAACAGGACTTGGCACCTGCACACAGTGCCAAAGCAACCAGTACCTGGTTTAAGGACCATGGTATCCCTGTTCTTAATTGGCCAGCAAACTCGCCTGACCTTAACCCCATAGAAAATCTATGGGGTATTGTGAAGAGGATGATGCGAAATGCCAGACCCAACAATGTAGAAGAGCTGAAGGCCACTATCAGAGCAACCTGGGCAGTGCCACAGACTGATCGACTCCATGCCACACCGCATTGCTGCAGTAATTCAGGCAAAAGGAGCCCCAACTAAGTATTGAGTGCTGTACATGCTCATACTTTTCATGTTCATACTTTTCAGTTGGCCAAGATTTCTAAAAATCCTTTCTTTGTATTGGTCTTAAGTAATATTCTAATTTTCTGAGATACTGAATTTGGGATTTTCCTTAGTTGTCAGTTATAATCATCAAAATTAAAAGAAATAAACATTTTAAATAAATCAGTCTGTGTGTAATGAATGAATATAATAGACAAGTTTCACTTTTTGAATGGAATTAGTGAAATAAATCAACTTTTTGATGATATTCTAATTATATGACCAGCACCTGTATATACAGGGATGGGTCAAATGCAGAGAATAATTTCCCCACTGTGGGACTAATAAAGGAATGTTTCTTTCTTCTTCTTTGAGACAAGCAGATATATTGTAAACATGCCCATGCTTAATTTGGAGGACAAACAAAAAGTGAAATGATTCTATCTCGATCTTTTATCTGTTAAATACTAACTCTCATTGTCATTTGTTCTCAACTGTCTTTTTATATCCGGCCACTCCTTCCTGCTCAGCATTAAGCCACCTAAACCTGACCTCTCTAGCCTTACAGTCTATCTCCATTTTCCACCAGATTGTCTAATATGCTTGCTACTTAGCATTCTAGTCTTTATCTCTGTCCACCTCATCTGACTTATCGCCCCTTCTCTCTCCTTTTATCACGTGATACATTTGTTAGTGTTAGATGGATGGCTAGGTGGATAGATGGGTAGAAGAGTTTGTTGGTGGATGGATGGATGGAAAGTTCAGTGGATGGATGGATGGATCTCTGTGGTTTTAAGTGATTGTATTAAATGGTCCTAAACTGTAGTGTATTGTATAGCAGTCAAAGTGCATCAGTGTAATAAAGAACCTGCATATGTGACACCTGTGTATTTAATATGTACTTTGTGTCAAAATACGTGAATCTTCTGTAAACTAGTTGGCAACATATTTTGCGCATACCAATAAAGCAGTTTGAATGAAAAATGCAATGAGAATGTCATGTACCTTGTAAAGATCAGGGGCCGTATTCATAAAGCATCCTAGTACAAAGAGTTGCTCAAAGTGACAAAATTCTAAGAAAATCCCAAGAGTTTTCAAAAAAGTTGACAAGTTAATGGTATAGATTAAAAAAAAAAAGATTCACAAAGCACTTTAGCCCTTAAGAGAGCTGCTAAGGTGAAAAAAAAAAACTTTCGAGGAGGGAGGACTAAATAAAGAGTTTCTTAAGCAGAGGAGAAGGTGATGCAAAGACAGAGGTAGGAGAGATATTTTCCAAACGCTGAATGACAGTTTGTGGTTAAGCTCACTAGAGATGCGCTCACATCTCGCACCCAACGCAATAACAGCAGAAATAGAGGATATTTGGAAACTGCAAATGTTCGCTGGTTTATAGGTTTACATGCCTACCAACGACGCTGCTTTATACAGACTGGCCAGCAATCAGAGAAACTGAAAAGCTCAGCTTTGCCCCAATAATAATAAAATAGATTAAGTTCTAAAGATAAATTCAACAACGATCAGCATGTGAAATGGCTGCTGTGCAGTAAGCTTGTGTTTTCACAAATTTTGTAAGCTACTTTTATAAGTCCACACATGGTTTGTGATTTATTCAACAGACGTTCAATATATAAAACAGTATTCATCTTTCCCCTCATAGCACATATTTTGGTTATGAATGGCCAGCAATAAGCTGTATTGGAGTAGATTGTGCTTGATTTGCTCATTAAGCATTCTCTAAATGTAAATCTCTCCCCCAGGTTTAATTTAATTTAAATGTAATACATTTTATAATAATTACTTTGCCAAGGATATTTGCATTTATGTTGGGACAACATTCCAAGAAAACCTTTGTTGTTTAATTTGACCATATGTGTATTTTGATTTCCTGATTTCTGAAAGGAAAGTGGGGAAAAATAAATAAAACAGTGTTCATAATTACACCATGTCTGAAAAAACTAAAATATGATTAGAGTCACTGATTTCACTGTCCATTCTATGCCAATTATCACTAAGATTGACCAAATCACACCTGTGGAGAACTGGGCTTGTAAGGAAAATAGAGAGCATTTCTACTCAATACTAGAAATCAGAACCTGACAGGACAATGTGTTTAATGCCGCAAAAAACACAACATAAAAGTCATGAAATCAGTTTATTTATATATAAAAAAAAGACATAAAGAACATGTATGCTGAAGACTTTTGTACTATCGAGACAGTTAAAGTAAAAGAGAAAAAACAAAAAAAGTCTACAAATGAGTGAGTGTTCTCAGGTTAACATGATCTCCGACAACTCTTTGGCATCGATCACTTTGAAGACTCCCGCCTTCTCTTTCTTCACGTTCTCCTTTACTTTGTCTGAAAAATACAAGTAAAACTTTACATCAGCTCACTGGTTTAAAAACAGTGAAAAGCCCACGGACAAAATCATGATAGATTTTGTTATAAGTAGTTATCAATGTAAATAGACAGTGTACTGTGAGAGTCAACTGTCTTCACTTTACAGACACGTTTAGTTTTATTCATTAGGGTGAAATGAACCTTTAGTGTTAAATTTATCTAAAGTTAAGGCCTTTACACACCGGGGGTGTGACAAATAAACAGAAATGTGAAATGACTAAATTTGTCTCTGGTGATCAGTTATTTTCACAATAATAGTCTCCGGCTATTATTGTGAAAGGTAAGAACAGAAGGTGTGGATTTGCTCTTGCGCTGCCTTCGTAGAGGTTGAAAGGAGTAATAAAATTTGCCATCTTGGTTCCGACTACGGAGTCTCCGTGTTTTTGTTGTTTTACAATCCTCATAAAGTTTTACAACTGATTGATGCCTTTATTTGTGGTGCGAAAGCTCCGAAAAATCGATTTCCGGTAAAAATATAGTCACTTTTTCACCACGTTATATCTGCAAGTCTGTGTGAAAGTACTCATGACAAAAACAACAGTTTATAATTAATGACTTGCGAAATAATCGCACGGAAAAAAAAAACCAATCCAGGTGTGTAAAGATTTTTACTGGGACATTGCACTGAAAAAAGCAACACTGGGTGGCAGCAGTAAAGCTTAGTCAGGTTTCCTCCAGGGTTCCCACTCTTTTCGAGATAACTTTCAGTGATGAATAGCTGGTATGACAGAAGGGGATCGCACCATACACTAATATGTTCCACTCTGTAGGATTTAAGAGTCCACGGCTTTAACTAATCGATGAAATCATATCTTATATGCTTAGAAATTATGAGACTGTGATCATAGAATATAAAAATAAACAGTTACCAGCCAGTGGTGACTAACTTTTACACTTTATAGATTTTAAAAAAATGGCAACGGCGGCACATGTATACGTCCCATGAATTTTGCTACATTTTTTTGTCTTAATTCGTTGTTTTGGAGCCACAGAGATGTGGCTCCATCGTTCATCGGTAGTGTGTATGTGTGTAAGTATCCACAGTGTCCACCGAGCGCAATGTTATTGCATTTTTATCTTCTGCACCTTATCATATAGTTCACTTTAGGGTTGGGCCGTGTTGAAATTGCCCCACTGACGATATCGCTTTTACAAAAATGACTATATACACACAACATGATTTTTATTTTTATTTTTTTTAAATAATGAGCTGAAGAGAGACCCACACATAAATATCTACTGGGGATGCATATGCTGCATTACCCATTAGTGTCCATAATGTATAGGCAGATTTTACGCAAGGGCACGAGGAGATCAATCAATTTCGGCAGCTATTTAGAATTTAGTCTTAAGACAAAATATGCTGATTAGTTTTGTTCACATTTTAGTTATTTTTGATCCTTTCTTTTTTTTAAACTCGAAACGTTTTAGTCCAGTTTTAGTTGCCGACAAAACGAGTCAACCTTTAGTTAAAATGTTCTCTTAATTTTGTCGGCTACTTCTAAATTTAGTCTTATTCCCGTGTCAAATGCGTTCACAAACGGCAACCGAAAATGTGGTTGAATATTTAACCTTAAAGGGCCTTGAAGAGTTCGATCACACCGAGACGCGTCACTAGAAACACGTCTCCCACAAAACCATTGTTTTCCTATGGGGCTCCTCTGTTGTGCGGTTTTTATAAGTGCATGACAGTTAAAATATTTTCAACACCAGGCACGGAGTCGCACCGCTCGTCAATGTTACAATTGAACGAGGCATCCAATCAAATCAAGCAAAAGCCGGGCTTTACTTCCACCGACTTTCTGTTTTTATAACGATAGATATGGTTGGAATGGACATTGACATTAGTTTCCCCCTCATTCAACAGCAGAGCAAGAGCTTGATATCGGCATTGAACCCCCCCCCCCCCCCCACCGTTATTGTTGGAATGCTGCTTCAGCATTCCAAGTATTGTTCTTCAAATCTTTATTTTTATCTTTATTAATTTTAGCTTCCCAATGCATTTTCAGCAGGAAATGCATTTTCTAGTTTACATTTGATTGCCTGGTTGCACACGCACCCCAGCTCTATCGGCTCATCAGCTGTTTACTGGACTCGCTTTGCCAAAGGGGTGTTTTTGATGAGTCCGCACCTGTTACAACGCGTCTGTGTGATCGGCCCCTTACAGAGGTGCTTTTACTGTAACACACGAAGCATGACCGCTTGTTGATACAAATATACAGATCGTGGACTCCTCACCCAGCAAATCGCTGCGATCCAGCAAGAGCTGCAGGTCCTTGTCGCTGATCACTTTCCCCCTCGATGCTTTCACCTCCCTGAGCGGGACAAAGAGACAAACGTTACCCTCCACTTCTGTTGGGAAGTTTGCTCCCATTTAAAAAGACAGTTTTGGTTCCTCTTTACGTTCTCTAAACATTTGAACTTGTTTAGAGCGGAGGAGGATTTCTTACTTCTGTGTGCCTCTGGCTTTGAGCAGCGACATCAGCTCATCCAGATCGATGCAGCTCTTGCTGTGGCTCAGCGCCGCCTTCCCGCCTTTGAACTGATCTGTGGAGGAAAGCAGCAAGACAGAAACTATCATTGCAAGTCCACATTTGGACAATACTTAAGACCACCCAGTGCTTGCAGTTCAAATTGTGGTGCATGATAAAATAATACTAATCTACTGCTGTTTTCAGCTGCAACCAATGTAGAGTAATAATAATAACGTGATTAGTTTTCATTGAACCCTGCTACTGTATGGCTTAATATTAATGGACTTCCACTGTTACTGTAAAGCCGTTAGAATTGTGGCCCATCTTCTATTTGCAATTAATATGCATTAAATCCCGTTCACTTATTTAAATTAAAATGGTAATCTACTCTGGCTAAGGTAGTTTATCAAGAGTAAAATAATTGCTGTGATTTAACTGCAAGCTTCCAATCTATACACACATCTGCATTAGTAACCCGCTGAAATTAAGGTACAGGCACCTTAACCCTCTCTCATTACTTCAGGGCCCTTGGGAGCAACTGTACCTGGGACTGGAAGTACACTGGCTGTGGCCATTACAGTGTACAGCTTTTGCCGGTGCACTTCTGTGATGAGAGGGCATGTGAGCCCTTGTTGCTGTAGTTTCTCTCATTGGAGCAGAGGCTGCATTTAGCATTGCCTTCCATATAGTTTTTTTTAAACACTGACAGGGGGAAGCTGTACTGCTCTCCCTTCACGTCCGTTTAGACCTCCACCGTTATCCAGGCCCAGCTCCACTCACATCTCAGCTCTGCGTCAAGCTGCGCTACACAAACAGCATCCTCTTCCTTAAGCTCTTTGACCATCTTATCAGTATCTGGTCCTCATTTTTCGTGGTCATAAAAGTTATCCTCCACGAAATCATCCTCATTCTACTTTGTGTTAAAAAACAAACAAAAAAAAAAAACCTGCAACCAGATCCGCCGGTGTTCCGGTTTAACGTTAACGAGTGACCGCGTGAACTGAACCAGAACACGGGGGTGGTTGCATGTTTCATTACGTTACATTTTTTCCCTTCTAAATCGCGATAATGACACGTTAACAGTCGACAAGGTTTTGCACGCAGTGGACGTTAGCCTTAACCCAGCAAGTCTGAACTGTAATGGTACATTACGTAACTTAAACTTTGACGCCAATCCACCAACGTTAGCTAACGTGATATCAAGCCGACTAGCTTTCCATTATAAACAGGTTGGGAAGCCGGTGTAGACATCTTAATGATGATTGGCCAAGACTCAACACGTCACATCAAAGATGTTTTATTGCGAAGATCACAAAATAACCTTTTCTCCTTGTCTCACTCCAATCTGAGAAACGCTGGCTGGCCAGTTGACCCCCTCAATCTCTAGTTTCAAGTCTTCTTCAATACAGCATGATGTTTATTTAGTAGATTATTGTCCAGTTAGAGTCAAATAAGACTATAAAGCAGGGTATGCTTTAGGGCAGGCTTACTGTGATTAACAGGTTGCTGCAGCTACCAGAGCCGTATACGGTGTCTCTACGTTACTCCTCCGCATTACAAATATGGTAACTTCTGTTTATTGATTATAAACGGCCAAAATCCAAGATGGCGACGGTGAAATCGCCAAACTCAAGGCTTCAAAACAGCAGTCCACAAGCCAATGGGGGACTTCATGATGACTACGTCCACTTGAAACCCAGCTATAGCAATTGACTTTTGCTATTGGCTGATTTGGAGGCAGGTGACGCAAGTGTGCTGTGATTGTCATGCTACACTGTAAGAAAGAAAATGAGCGAACAAAAGATGCGACATGGACGAAATCTTCTATCCCACTGCGGGTCCTTTCATATCGCGATAACGATACATATCACGTTATAGCATGTTTTCTGATAATGAAAAAAGTATAGTCTTTGAAATAATCACATGGTGAGGCCAATTTTTGCATTCTGCTACTTTGAGTGTTTTCTCATTTTACTAAGTGCAAAATGAACGTTTCAAGTGAAATTATAGGGAAAAACTAACTAAATATGAGCCTCACTCATATTTCATCTCAACATAAGAGACAACAAATGTTATATAAATCAAAATCATCTGATAAATGCATTTTACAGAGGATTATAGACCAGGTCTATAATAACTTCACATCTTTGGTCTGACTCTACAGCATGTAAGGTGTATACACAGCCTTCATTCGTGTGCACAGCTTCTCCATAGCTTATTTCCTTTAATTCTCGTACCACAGATGGACTGTTCCTACATTAACGTCTAGAAACAAAACATTGCGTTCAAGCATTTCTGTGTACCGTAGTAGGTCTGTGTTCCTGGATGTTGTGCTCTCTCGAAGACAAACAGCTGTTCGCAGCCTAGCTATGTTCAGACTACCACGCGCAAGGAACGCAAAGCGTTGTCCAAATGACATTAATAACACAGTTCCGCTTCTGTTTTTTCCGAGATCACGATAGAAACAATATAAATTCAAATTTTTTGACATTGTTTGATGATAAACATCGTCATGTCGTCCGTGGTATGATGACACTTTTTCGCGTTCTAGAGGCTTTTTTTTTTTGTAAGGCACTTTGAAGCGCAGTCACTCACTCTTGTGGATGACCATCTGCTCCAGCTTCCTCTTGGCCGAGGCCTTCTCCAGGATCTTCTGGTCGATGGTGTTGGCCGTGACCAGCCGGTACACCACCACCGGTTTGGTTTGCCCGATTCGGTGGCAGCGATCCTGAGCCTGCAGGTCGGCCTGGGGGTTCTGAGAAAGACGGAGCGAAGCATCAGCACACACTGACTGACACCGTCTTCAGAAATAGGTTTACCACACTTGATTTGTTGATCTGCACCCACCCAGTCACTGTCGAAGATGATGACGGTGTCGGCGGCCGTCAGGTTGATCCCGAGTCCTCCGGCTCTGGTGCTCAGCAGGAAGAGGAACACCTGAGGATCTTTGGAAAACTTGGTCATCTGGGGGAAGGGAACGACAAACAACCTGATGATTATAGTAATTACAGAGACACTGCGACGTCTACTGAGCTCGTTTTTCCAAAACTCACGTTTTCATCTCGGTCGGAATAGGACATGTTGCCGTCCAGTCGGCTGTACTGGAAGCCCCGCAGATAGCAGTAATCCACCAGGATGTCCAGGATGGACGTCATCTGACTGAAGATCAGAATCTGGACCACAACGACGAGTCAATACCACAAACAAGTCAGAAAATCTGAACAGATTTGTATGCTTTGTGTTCCAATTACAATGCGATAGTTGTTTCCCCGACATCTAGATCTTTTTTATGTTGATTGACAGGTGTGACAATAACGTTCAAGTATATTTAAGCAAGTACATTTCTTGTTGGACTTAAAAGATCAACTCAATCTGCATTATTTTCCGGGTTTTTCCAAATGGAAACACACACTCAGCACATTAGCAGTGATGTGAAAGTCAGCGCTAGCCGAGTCAACATTAGCTGTGCTAAGTTTGAAAATAGTTGAAAGAGTTAGTTAGGATCTTTTGAAGTGGGTTAGTATGTGTACTACCGTGTTGTGCAAGGTTAAATACTGTTTTTATGAATGGAGTCTTGTGGCTTTGAGGAGAGAGATTTAACGGCTTCAGTTCCCCGCCACTTAGCCACCGAATAAAGTCAGTATCAGTATAAGTGTACACTATATTTAAAATATTTTCCCCGCTTGGCATTGTCAACAGACAGCCCTTTCCGACGGGGAACTGTTGCCGTTATAATCTCCTCAAAGCCACCAGACTCCAAGGATCTCTAAAATTTATATTTGCTTCCTTTTTTCTTTTGTGCTGATCCGATCTGTGATCCAATCAATGACTCGATCCGAACCGTGAGTTGTATGATCCGTTGCACCACTATAACACAGCAGGAAAAAACAAAACAGAAAGGCCGGTGCAACGACACGTCAAACTGCCTATTCTTTTTGCATTTTTCTAGTGTTTAAAATAACCTTCATAATGGCGCTAATTTTGGTGGAAAAAAGAGGGTATAACTGATTTATCTAAATATAACCTAAACCTCCCAGACCTACCAAGGGTTGAATGTAAGTACTTGGGCCACAACTGAGCAGGACTACTCATCAATAGTTAGCTTGAAAGACTTCATTAATTCTCCACTTCGGCTGACATGTACTTGGGTCATGGTTCACCTTGTGTCCCCGTTCCTTCAGTGCAGGCAGCAGTCTGTCCAGTATGAGAAACTTTCCGGAGCTCTGCACCAGCTGCTCGTCAATCTGCAGGACGTACGCACAAGAGTGTTAAGAGGGGAACTCGTCGCAGAGGGGGAAGATCAAAACTAACGTTCCAAAGTTAAACCAGAACCTGTAGCTCCACCTTTACTGTATGTTACCTTGAACTCCTGTGTGGCGGGGTCGAGGGGATACTCCACTAGGTAGGGGTGGTTACATGTTTTCCTTAGCAGCATGAGAATATTCTGCAGCTTCAGGTTGATCTGGGCATCCAGCGGGCTCTGGACATCCGGCACCGGAGACGAGCTGGAGGAGACGAGAGGAGTCACGTTACGCTGCATTCATATGGAAATCAGGCAGACGGCAAAACGGATATCATGTTAGTGGCAAGAGCACGAAGGTAAGATTAGGCGAGGCCAGCAGAGAATACCCGGCGATATTTTTAACTTTTTGCCGTCCTCTGCGACGGAATTTACTAACCAACGCTGCTTAGTTACCTCACGCATGCAGAATATAAGAGAAAGCTGCATTTTTTTGCTACATGCATTACTAGAATAATTACATAAAAGAGTAGATGCAAAATCACTTATTTATATTTATCCAACACTATAGCAACATTTAGTTTTGCCGCCCGGCTGTTCACTGCAACGATTTGTTTGTCTGTCCTGTGTCGTCAAGATGGTGTTATCAGTCTGTCGTGTACTCTGCCTGATTCCATGTGAATGCAGCATTAGGGCCCCCTTCACATGCTGCGTCCGCCACTTTCATCGCTTTATCCACAGTGTGTGTGTGTGTGTGTGTGTGTGTGTGTGGGGGGGGGGGGCACCTGCGTGCTGCGATGACGATGAAGCAATAATTTAGCATCAAGTGTCACCGACTAAACTAAACAAAAATAAATGGATTTCCAGCACCGTAAATCCCTCACAGTAGCTTTACTGCCTCATTCGTCTGTGACTATTTGTCTGACCTTTCAACTGGATATTGTGAAGTACTTCACCGGCAAGATGAAGCAAGTATAATATTCCGTGGGACGGCTCCGGGTAGTCCTTAATTAAAATGATTTACTTCTCCATTAATTTACCGTAGACTGATATTCGCTGAAGAAAGAAGGGATAACTGCCAGCTCACTGCGGCGTTCTAAAAGTTGATTTTTATCCGTTGTCGGAGCATGCTTGCGCACCACGACGGTGTCACTCTCAATCTCAAGTGCGCTTTCCACGCGACTACATTGAGGATGTAATAAAAAAAAAAAAACGCACATGTGAATGGCTCCTAAGACTGATACGCAGCCACAGGTTGTGCTTCTCTTGCAATCGGGGAGATCATCTTTGTAGAGGATGTGCCTTCAAAACATGGCAAGGGTTGTTATAGGACCAGTACCACCGCCTTTCAAACAACATACAGTTTATATGGCTGAGAACAAAAACAGACTATGGAGATCAATGAAAATAAATCAATAAGCAAGTGATATTAAAGAAGATAGAGAAATGAAACCCAAGTTGAGTAATCTATTCAGTATTTTTCGTGTGCAGCTGGGATGCTCACTGACCTCTGCTGATCGTGCTCCTTTTGGACCATCTCCAGATATTTCTCCAGGTCGTACGGCGTGTCCCCGTCTCGCTCTATGTAGTCCACCACCTTTTGACAACCGCGCTTCGGCCGCCCACTTGACGTCAAAACCACGGGAGCCTCTGACTGAATAAAACCAAGAGAGCGGGCGTTTTCAGTCACTCTGTTTTTTACTGGACTGCACTGATGAAGGCTGAGCTCAGACGCCCGTCACTAACTGTTTAAGCTCTTTGTATTGCAGCTTTCAACTATGACAACACACTGTTTTACATTAGACATAAAATAAACTTTATCTTTAGAAAGGAAGATTCTCCTAATGAAAGTTGCAGAGTGGAACTTTAACTTATCAGCATATATCTGCAATATCAGCCGATATGCTGACCTGGCAAAAGGTTGAAAAGAGTATTTAACACAGAACTCATGGAGAATAAACCCACAGAGACCAATTCACAGTCCTCACAAACCTTTTCCTGGCCCAGCATCTTGGCGAGGGTTTTGTTGACCGCGGCGGTGTAAAAGGCCTCCTGTTTGGCTGTCAGAGGAGCGTACACAATGATCTCCTTCTTCGGAGGAATCTCCAGTGTCACGTCTGACTTCAGCCTCCTCAGCAGGAATGGAGTTAGGATCTGAAACGATGAGAAAACTGTTTTTTTTTAAAAAGAAACTATTTTTTTTTCTTTCTGTAACCACAGAAAAGCCAAACAGTTCACACTAAAAGGCAAGGCAAATGTTTTGCACATGGTGACCTTTGACCAAACTTTCGAAATCAGTTTAACATTCGAGTCCAGGTGGACTTTTGTGTGAAACTTAAAGAAATTCCCTCCAGGCGTTCTTGATCGCAAAAGTGTAATAAACAGATCAAAGGGATCCTGAAATAACGACACAATGACGCAGATTTGAAAAAAGTTTTATTCCTCCATTCGACAAAGTAAGGGTGTCGCCGAAGACAGGAGGAGATCTCAACGCTGATGGTCTTTTGCGACATGGCGCTATACAAATTTCGCCTGGCGATGAGTTGACTTTGTTATGACATTGTCCCATGCGAAATCAAAGTTTGCTTTGTGTGAACACATTTAAAAAGGGGATCAATTTAAGTAAGACATAGTCACCATTTGATCAAAAAAAGTCTATATACATGTTTATGATACAGTTTATAATGTGATATATTACTTATATTCAGAATAAAGCACGTTTGTCTTCAGGACAGAAAAATGATCCATACCCACAAAGCGGTTCAACACCAATGCTATTATATTAAACACACTCAATCAACACATGATAGCATGTCAAGGCAATTGCAATAGTCTCCCATGACTGCACTGATGGTTCAGGAGTACTGACCTGATGCAGCATGCTCAGGATGTTCTGTTCGCGCTCAGTAGCCACCAAGGTCTCCGCTTCACCGATGGTGCTGATGTCGAACCACGACTCGAAGCTGCACGGCAGACAGGTCGACAAGGGGTTAAACCTAAGCGATGACTTAAAGCTGAACAGCCAGCGACAAATTAATCATAGATGTCACATCCAACCGAAACGATTTGAGCAGTGTTCAGTTACAATAGAAATCCTTTGCATTTGATTAGATCGCTAAAAAGTGGGCAGGCGATACAGAGTTACAGAGGACTTTCGGCTCCACACACACACCCTTACATGTTAGATCAGGAGAAGATGAAGGAGAGAAACTTTGTTAATTTTCAGTGACAGAGCTGATTGAAAAAAAAGTTTCCCTTGAATCAATTAGAGCCTGTGTCTACGAAGCGTCTTTTTCAGAGCGCCAGCGTCATTTTTCAATTGTTACCAGTGAGGAGTGATCGTAGGGAAAAAAAGCGCTGCATGCAAAATCTTTTTTTCTGAGCGATCCGCCTATTTTTGTGTGGCCGCCCCGAACGCTTCAAGTTGATATCTCTTTATAAATCTACACAAAGTATGAAGCTGACATCCTCCGCTTGGTAAAGTAAAACTGAATAGCCCAAATAGATAATACAAAGCAAAAGGAGCGATGCTAGTCTACCATATGACGGTGATAGGTTATAAAGTAGGTGTCTCAAACTCCCGGCCCGCGGGCCGGATTCGGCCTGCCACGTCATTTTATGTGGCCCGCGAATCCACCAGCAAAATAATAAAAAAAAAGTTTAAAAAATCAAAAATTAATAAAAACAAAATTTAAAGTTAGACTTGAAAATAAAAATATCCCCATAGTCGAAATTCTGAGATAGAAAGTCGAAGTTATGAGATAGAAAGTCATAATTCTGAGATAGAAAGTCAAAATGATGAGATTGAAAGTCAAAATTATGAGATACGTAAACACAGTCATAGAAGCAGCTCTTTGGCTGGTTACCCTACATGTGACATGGAAATGTATTGTGAGTACATTGAAGACTACTTTAAACGTGGCTTTACAACACATGAAATACTTCACGTGGGATTGTGCAAATGCACCCTTGAAAGGATTTTAAGCTTTGAACAAAGTTATTGTCATAACTTGTTTGATATTTGTCTTTGCTATTTTCTTTAATAGTTTGATAGAGTAATGTGGGTTTCTTAACCCTAAATTAAAAGGATTTAAGTTATAACAGAAATGTGCTTAAATATATTTTTACATTTATATAACTGCATGTACAATATTTTTACACTTGAATAAACAATAATCAAATGCAGAGTTATTTAACAATATGTTACGAGTAGTTACATTTACAACCGGCCCTTTGTCGGCGACCATGATGCTGATGTGGCCCGGAGTGAAAATGAGTTTGAGACCCCTGTTATAAAGATATGTCTGTCATAGAAACTTTTAGCGCTGGGATGAAGTGCCCACTGAAGTCGAGCAGGGGTCGACTCTTCCAGTTGCAAAAACAAGTCTGTCAAGATTGTACGGTATCTATAAGAAAATTACCCTACTTCTCAGTAAACATTGTAAACATGAGTTTATGGTCTCAATCGCTAGTTTTATGTCTTCTTTAATACAGCATGATGTTCTTTTAGTAAATTATGGTCGATTTACAGTAAAACAGACCATAAAATGGAGTTTGCTTTAGGGTGGGCTTACTGTGATTGAGGGCACTGCTCTGGAGCCAAATCCAGGCCAATAGTTTTGATTATTTGAAGAAGAAAAAAAGCAATGTATTCAAAATAAAAATAAGTGAATGAAAAGGTTTTTGGGGTTGAATATAATTTTGATTCAGTTCTGGAATTGTTTTGAATAAAATATTTTCATTTTTCACTTATATATTTTGCTATTTGAGGTCTTATTTTTTTTTCAGTTTCAAATATTTTTTTCACTTTCAGACTTTTGGCCCTGATCTGGCATGGGGGGCGTGGCATCAACTGAGAGGGGCGTGTAAATCGTGAGTGACAGCAAAACAAAGAGGGTTGAGGACCTTCCACAACCACATTGCCTTCAGGCAACGTGGGCACCGCGAGAATTATGATACAAAACTTTCTATACACCATATTCACTTGAATGCAGTGGGAAGGGTTAACCCAAGATGGTAACGGTAAAATCGGCAAACTCGATTCTTCAAAATGGCAGTCCACAAATCAGTGGGTGAAGTCACGATGACTACGTCCACTTCTTCTATACAGTCTATGAGTGCTACGCTATGTGGACACAGACCGTTAAACCTCAGTGACATCATTTTGGAAATTAATAAAAAGTTCTTGCCCACATATATCCAAACAATCATCTCTTCCTGTCCCTCCATATCGCGCCGTCAGCTACTAAGATACACAAACGGTGAAGTGTGGTTTAATGGTTTACGGTGTGTGGCTAGCTAGTCGCCCAAAAGTCTCATTTAATTGAACGATGATTTTTAGTAAACGCCCCCAAGATCAGAATGAGTCATCAAACATTTGAAACGGTGTTAAAGAAGAGTAAACACGGATACTGAATTTGTTATACATTAGCATAAAACAAGAGATAAATAAACAATTGACACAGAACTGGGAAAATAATTTTGAGTTTCACTGGTACCAGCACTCTAATCGGCAACAGAAAACGGCGTGGCTCCGTACCTCTTGAGGTCGTCGAAGACCTCTGGCAGGAGGAAGTTGAGGAGGGACCAGAGCTCGGCCAGGTTGTTCTGCAGCGGCGTGCCGGTCAGTAGCAGCTTGTTGTCGGTTGGCAGCATCTTCAGTTCACGCACCAGCCGGCAGTTGAGATTTTTAATCCTGTGGCCCTCGTCCACGATCAGGTACTTCCACTGGAAGCGCTGGAGCGGAGCACAGACATGGCCCAACTTCTTACACAACACTCATGACAACAGTGAAATAAAGGTGGCGACTCAATTATTTATAATATCTATGGAATCTATTTTCTGGATTGATCGTTTTGTCTCTAAAATGTCCGAAAACTGTGAAGGGTGCCTGCTAGAATTTCTCTAAAAGCTGCATGTTTCACTGAGCCGGTATAACTGTTTGGTAAAGGATGAGCAGGGATCCTACCTGTAGGAACTTTCTGTCTATCATGGCGATCTCGAAGGAGGTGAGCATCACAGGGCACATGCTGAGGGCCCCCTGAGGTCTGCGGATCTGCTTCAGCAGCTTGGCCCTCTCAACCTGGGTGCCGTGGTAGAGCAGCACTGACACCTGGGACAAACACACGACACTGTTCAGACCGCTGAATTACAACAGACGAGGTGCGGGTCTATTTTACTCAACAATACACCTGCAAATCTACAACTTGTATGTGTTTAAAGTAGGGCTGCACAATTAATCGAATTTTAATCGCAATCACGATTTTGGCTGCCACAATTAAATGAGCATGATCGTCAGCGATATTGACGTTTGAAATGCGTGCTCTGCTACATATCAAATCAAATCAAGCGCTTCCTCAACTAACAGTCAGCCGACCACCAGGGGGAGAACGAGATGGGAGGTGTCATGCGCGCACCCTGCAGACTCCGCTATTAGTAGAAGAGTAGAGAGACAGACAACAGAACAGACGGTCATGGGTGTCGTGTGAAAGCTAAATCAAATGTCAGGAGCAGAAGGCGAGGAGCTAGCCCCTCGAAAAAGATCATCATCCGTTGTCTGGAAGTTTTTTGGATTTAGGCCAAGTGACGTTAACCAAGAACAAATCATATGCACAGAGTACGTTAGAGTTGTGTCTGCGCCGCATAGCAATACAACTAACTTGTTCAGCCACCTGAAAAATCACCACAAACCACAGTACGACGAATACATTAAGGCCAAACCTAACGTTACCTCACTGAATCTCCGTCCATGTCCAACGTCAACCCAGAAAACCATAACAGCGACCCTGCATAGCGCGACAGCGCTCATCCACCTCCCAAAGACACACTGAAATAACGGAAGCAATTGCATTTCATTTGGCCAAAGATGTGTGTCCAATAAATACTGTGAGCAACACACATATTTATTTTTAGTTAGCCCTTTATTTTGGGTAAAAATGTTATTTATATTTTGCTTCAGGTGAATAAGAACCGTATACGTTTTATTTTGATGCAGAGACGTGTACATTAGCTGGAATGTAGCATAACATGGAAGTGAAAGCAGTGCTCTGTTGATTTAATTTTGGGTAAAAAGTGTTGATACTATTTTATTTATATTTTCCTGCTACGAGATGCACTGTGATCAGGACCAGTCTGATGCAAAGATTTGTACATTAGCCAGAATGTAGCACAACAATGGAAGTGGAAGCAGTGTTCTTGTTCATTTAAACGTGAAAGTGCAATAAAAAGATGTTGTCCCTAAAATTAATGAATAATCGTGTTAAATAATCGTGATCTCAATATTGATCAAAATAATCGCGATTATGATTTTGGCCATAATCGTGCAGCCCTAGTTTAAAGAACCAGTCGGACGAAGAAAGTAATTTACACTTCCACGAGACGAAGATGAGAGTCACGTCCTACCTCTGGCGTGAAGCGCTTGAATTCGCTGATCCAGTTGGACAGAGTGGAGAGAGGGGCCACCACCAGGAAGGGGCCCATCACTTTCTTCTCTATCATCATAGCGATGTGAGCGATGCACTGGATGGTCTTCCCCAGTCCCATCTCGTCAGCCAGGATGCCATTGATGCCGTTCTCCCACAGCATCTGAGAGCAAAAAAGGGCAAAATCGTCAGCAACGCACAGTAATTATCACTCACTTCAAAAACTATAAAAAGGCAAAAATAAATATTTCCTCCCTTTTTCCACTCGGGTGGAGAAAGATATAGCAAAACGCCGTTACACAATCAAGTATCTGTAGCTTTAAATCAATAAGTAACTCACGCTCTTGCTACGTCACATTACTTGATGCTCAGAGCACCAAAATGTTCCGTAGGATTCCTGTCGTTTCTCTTATATTAAAGTTACTACAAGGAGCTTTCACGGTGTGTTGATTTTGGCAGTCCCTGTGGATGAAAGTGGTAGTATTTTTCCGAGCACCAGATTCCCTTTAGAAAACCTCATTTTATGGCAGCAGGAATCTGACAGTCTGCTACGTGTGGTCCTGGTTCTTCCGGGCCTCCCTTCCCTGCAGAGGGCCCAGCAATACAGCTTGGGTCTCAAGCAGCGTGCTGTTGGTGCCCAGTGGGACCGGCGGAGTAGCGATCAAAGCTCTGCTCATGGCCTAAGGAGGAGACGCTTCGGTTGGGACGCTGAGCTCTCCTCCTCCTGCCGGAGCTACCGCCTGAAGGTCGAAGGCGGCAGCGAAGCCGGAGCTGTCCACAGTGAGCTGGTCTCTGCTGGTGGCCCGCTGAAGAGATTTCTGGTGAAACTGCTTGATTTCATCAGATTTCGCTTAGAATCCCGGTGGCACCGATGACAAGTAGTGCTGGGCGGTATGACCAAAGATTTTTATCACGGTATTTTTTAAGATTCTGGCGGTTTCACAGTATTATTGTTTTTCCTTAACTGTTTTTATATAAGTTTATAGTGGCTTACTCTACTGTCAGGAGTACCGTATTTTCCGCACTATAAGGCGCGCCTTATATATGGATCAATTGGTTAATTGGTTGATCCATACTGGTTGTACACAGCGCTCTGTCAAAATGTTTCAGTACAACTGGTAAACTACAAAGCCGCACCGCGGTAAACACCGGTACTGTGCTTACTCCTAGTCCAACACGACTTGTGTGTATAAAGACCGAAGTTTGACTGAATGATTTATCTGACCGTTTTGTTGACATTCCCTTTAGCACAGCTCCATCTAGTGGATGCATAACGCAACCCCAGTCAAACGTTTGACTGTAGTAGCTTCTATTCTATGCGCCTTATAATCCGGTGCGCCCTATATATAAAAACAGTTCTAAAATAGGCCATTCATTGAAGGTGCGCCTTATAATCCGGTGCGCTTTATAGTGCGGAAAATACGGTACATCGAATATAAAAACATTTTAATGTCATGTATAAAGGCTTTGCTTACTATAGGGTTTGCTCGTATAATGTTGGGATAGCAGTTTGGCTGAAGTATTTTCGCCCTGGTCAGACATACCTTGAATCCAGTGTTTAAATCATTGCTCTGAGCCCTTCTTTCTCGACTGTCTGTAGCGGGACCATGTCCTTGCATAGCTGGATCGTTATTGCGTTCGTAATGTCGCTCCATCGCTTGCTTTTCTTGTCATATGCAGTGCCTTGAGCAAATGCCTCTTCAAGCGATGTCTGACCCTTTGGCTTCACTGTTTCACTCGTGCTAACGTCACTGGTTGACTGCCGTAATCGCATACACTCTTGGTATTCCAACTCGTGTTGTCTGCTGAGGTGATGGAGTAAGTTGCTCGTGTTACCACCAGCGGCAACAACAGTGGTTCGACAGATTTTGCAATATATAGTCTTTTGGATGTCGGATTTTTTAAAAACCAAAACACTTCCAAACAGCAGACCCAGCTCCTCTCTTGGGCACAGACTCTATTGGTGCATCTCTGGTTTGTCTTTATTCATCCTGCATCGCTCTATTCTGTTCTTTAATGTAACGTTACTGTAGCGACATGGAATCCCCCAACTGTTAGCAGACAGTTTTGCTACCGGGCTAGCTAGCGAGCTGTACCCAGCATGCCGTTCGACGGTGTAGTTTTATAAATGTACAATTATTAGTGTTACAAATTGTTTATTTGTCACAAACTGTTGTGTCGTGTTTTGCCCTGTTAAAGAGCGTTAGTTGTGGGTTATTAATTGTTGTGTTATAACCATGATTAGGAGTCCCTCTCAATACACTTAAGACAACTAGCTCCGACCGAAGTGCCCTCTGCGGCAAACGACATATTTAGCTGCCTGTTGAAGAGTGACAGCAGTCGACATACATACATACATACATACATACATACATACATGAAAAAGTGTTTGCCCCATTCCTGATTTCTTATTTTTTTTGCATGTTTGTCACACTTAAATGTTTCAGATCATCAAACAAATTTAAATATTAGACAAAGATAACACAAAATGCAGTTTTTAAATGAAGGTTATTATTATTAAGAAAAAAAAAAATCCAAACCTACATGGCCCTGTGTGAAAAAGTGATTGCCCCCTAAACCTAATAACTGGTTGGGCCACCCTTAGCAGCAACAACTGCAATCAAGCATTTGCGATAACTGGCAATGAGTCTTTTACAGCGCTGTAGAGGAATTTTGGCCCACTCATCTTTGCAGAATTGTTGTAATTCAGCCACATTGGAGGGTTTTCGAGCATGAACCGCCTTTTTAAGGTCATGCCACAGCATCTCAATCGGATTCAGGTCGGGACTTTGACTAGGCCACTCCAAAGTCTTCATTTTGTTTTTCTTAAGCCATTCAGAGGTGGACTTGCTGGTGTGTTTTGGATCATTGTCCTGCTGCAGAACCCAAGTGCGCTTCAGCTTGAGGTCACGAACAGATGGCCGGACATTCTCCTTCAGGATTGTTTGGTAGACAGCAGAATTCATGGTTCCATTTACCACAGCAAGTCTTCCAGGTCCTGAAGCAGCAAAACAGCCCCAGACCATCACACTACCACCACCATATTTTACTGTTGGTATGATGTTCCTTTTACGCCAGATGTAATGGGACATACACCTTCCAAAAAGTTCAACTTTTGTCTCGTCAGTCCACAGAGTATTTTCCCAAAAGTCTTGGGGATCATCAAGATGTTTTCTGGCAAAACTGAGACGAGCCTTTATGTTCTTTTTGCTCAGCAGTGGTTTTCGTCTTGGAACTCTGCCATGCAGGCCATTTTTGCCCAGTCTCTTTCTTATGGTGGAGTCATGAACACTGACCTTAATTGAGGCAAGTGAGGCCTGCAGTTCTTTGGATGTTGTTCTGGGGTCTTTTGTGACCTCTTGGATGAGTCGTCGCTGCGCTCTTGGTGTAATTTTGGTCCGCCGGCCACTCCTGGGAAGGTTCACCACTGTTCCATGTTTTCGCCATTTGTGGATAGTGGCTCTCACTGTGGTTCGCTGGAGTCCTAAAGCTTTAGAAATGGCTTTGTAACCTTTTCCAGACTGATAGATCTCAATCACTTTGTTTCTCATTTGTTCCTGAATTTCTTTGGATCACAGCATGATGTCTAGCTTTTGGTCTACCTCACTTTGTCAGGCAGGTCCTATTTAAGTAATTTCTTGATTGAGAACAGGTGTGGCAGTAATCAGGCCTGGGTGTGGCTAGAGAAATTGAACTCAGCTTTCCAAAGATGTGATAAACCACAGTTAATTTATGTTTTAACAGGGGGGGGGGGGGGGGGGGGCAATCACTTTTTCACACAGGGCCATGTAGGTTTGGATTTTTTTTCCCCTTAATAATAAAAACCTTCATTTAAAAACTGCATTTTATGTTTACTTGTGTTATCTGTGTCTAATATTTAAATTTGTTTGATGATCTGAAACCTCTTCCCACTCTGACGGCCCGCCCGCGGGCCGTCAGAGTGTTAACGGCATATTTGTGTTATGCACACAACTGCTCTGTAACGATGAGAACGATAATGATATCTCATTAGAAAGCTACGGTTCTTGTAATTCGATTTATGCAAACCATTTCAAGATACAATAACAGCAGGTACAGTTAACGTCTCTGTCAAACAAGCACTCCAAAAATAGCCGATAAAATATCGCCGTGACTCACCGATTATGATTCATAACGTCCCCCTTGTGCATGCTAGTCCAGCAAAAACGGTCTTGCTAGGTGGCTAAGGGTCCACTCGATCGAATCCAGTAAAAGATTTAGTCCAAAACACATTAGTACGTCCATAAAGACCCACGGGGGGCTGTTGCATCATTTCAAATTAGCCAGCAGATATGATAACTCGCGATCATATTTCGGGCATAATTTCACTTTCCATGTCAACAGAGTGGAGATTTTGATTGCAAAATGGATGCTGCATTCCGCCGGTTAGATTGACGCCTCATTTGACCCAATAGGAGCTTCTATAGCCCGGTCACAGTTTGGAACAGCCAACGAGAGTCCGCTTTGAAAGACAATGCCCGCCTCTCTTCTTTGGGTAAAGCTCGAGCCAATCGCAACAGATCCTGTTCAAACTCAGGCTCCATATAGCCAATGAAATTACGAAGCCAAGGATATGCAGATTTATCAGATGGCGCCCTGGGAAAGTTTTCAAAACTGCAATTGAAACCGTCACTGAGATAACTGGGACAGAGTATCAAGAGCAAAGTCTGGTTCATGAGAATTTAAGAATCTGTGAAAGTTGACAATGGTTAAATATGATATAGTTAACCATACATCGACATAAATAAACTATAGTTAGAATTTCGGACACGTAGTTTATCGTAGTATATGCATTTTGACGTGGTGACGCGAGCCTCCAAATGCGTTTTTATGCGGCCGCAGTCTTAGTAAACCACGTGTAAAATATTAATTTTCTGTCGTATTGTTATCAAATTCTATCTTATACCAGGTGTCATGACTGTTGGCTGTCATATGACTGCCTTTTCAGGCCTGTAAGTCCCAGCCATAGATAACTGCTGCCATCTGTTGGCCAAAACAAATCTAGGCGGAAATAAAATCCTTCTCTTTCTGTGTGCTTAAAACGCCATAGCTCAATGCTAGTAGCACTTACAGTGATTCTGACTGATTGTGAAGAAACTTCAGAGTGTTGCCATTCAATAAAGACTAAAACCATACATGTACTCCCAATGGTTCAATAAGAGCTGTCAGTTTACTTTGGGTACGCGGTTGATAGGCGTTTTAGGCAAATTTTAGAGGAGTGAGAAGAGTGTGACAAACATGCAAAAAACTAAGAAATCAGGAAGGGGGCAAACACTTTTTCAGACAACTGTATATATAGAGAAATAGCCGGTCTTCTCTCCGATGTTCTCATTTACTTATGTAGGTCATATAGAGGCACCGGTATAAATTGAGACGGTTAAAAGTTCCTCGCAGTAACTTTAAAATATCCCGGAACAAAATCAACTTTATTACAATCTGTTAAAAAAAAAAAAAGGTTCCGTCATGTCGGATTAAGTAACTGGAATACAAACATCATCTTCGACTCAATAAACAAACAAATGACTAAACTATGACAATTGGTCAACCACTCACCCTCAGCCACTCTGTGCCCTCTATCTGGTACGACCTCATGACCCCCCCGGTGAAGAGCTGCGGCTGCTGGGCGGGGACCGGCTCGCCGTTCACCTTCCTGTCGGGATGCAGGAGATGCTTGGCGTTGTCTCGCACCGCCTCCGACAGGCGGTTCTTGATGTCCTGGTTGGAATCGCACATCTTCTCGATGTCCTCAGCTTCTAGTTTCCTCTGGACCGGCGCCTTGTCCTGATCAGAAATGTTTGATATAGACAAGCATGGTTGGATGCGTCACATTCAATGACCCTACTTCTCTATATACAATTTACACCCCCATTCCCTCTTATGGATTATTACATATCTTGAAATTAGGGGTATGCGATATGATGACATTAGATCGTGAACGATTACAATTCCTCCAAAATCTGCCTTTACATCTAGAATGTACTATTCTAAAGTTCACACTCTATCAGTTTGCAGTTCTATGGCTACAGTGTCCTCCCTGCATAGAGCTGCGCCACGCCACTGCTAAATGATCAGAGCTGCTGCTATATAAAACCATATCCTCAAACGCACTGGAAGTGATGTAATGTAGCTCCGGTGTGTTTAATGTGGAGTGAGCCCTGCGCCAGACTCTATTGTATATATTAAAAAAAAAAAAAAAAAAAAACGGCCTTTTAAACGCTACATTTTTTTGGCAGCAACTGGCCACGTGGTAACTTGCGAGGCCATCTTGCCTCGTGAGCTCTGATTAAATCGACATGCAGCTAACACACCTGTCATACCGTTGTTCTGATGAAAACTCAACTAAAAGCAGTTGCTCCTGGTGATTTTTACTACTGTTTTTTTAGGAAGAAGGAAATAATAAAGTAAACAGCTTTACAAGTGAGGTGTTCCCTTTCAAATGAGCGGCTGTGTGGTGAATCTCATTTATGCCGACGCAAAGAGAGGTTCATGTGGTTCGAAAAGTGACTGATATCCATTTAAAGAAACTTTAACACATTTTAAAGTGCGGAACGGAATTTGGTGTGGTGTTTTGTGACCTTGTTAGGCTACATATTTTATACAGGGAAATAGTAGTAGTTCGGATGTATGGAAAAGAACAGATATAAGATCGTGATCCTGTCTGAAAAAACTAAATAATTGTGACACGATATATTCGCCAAATCGCCCACCCCTACTTGACATCATCTCCCCAGATGGAAAAAATAAAATGAGCCATTACCGCTTCCTCCACTTTTGCTTTCTTGGCTTGCGACAAGATTTCCTGGAAGACAAAAATCAAGCTGAACCAATGAGAGCAGATCAGTAAATGGAAAATCTGCAAAAACGGGCTAAAAAGTCAAACGAGGCCTTACTTCTTTTGACATGACGTCTGCTATTTTGTAGTCATCAACCCTCCTCCTCTTCTTTTTATCTAGTCCATTGGGGAATAGTCAAAAATGTCACATTCATGTACATACATATCATGATTTGAAAGTCCCTTAAAGCAGTTCATGCTATAATTCGCATCAGAGCAAATATCAGAAGATCTACTCACCTTTCTCTGGCTCTGCACGGTTTGTGTTCTGCATTTAAAAACAAACAAACAATAAACTTCTATGAATACAGTCGGAACAGTACTTTAATGGTAAGCCTTTTTTTTTTCTTTTTTTTTTATAAAGTAAAGCTTTCCTCACCTTCTTGGCCTTCTTTTCAGATCTCTCCTTCCTGAGGTTCTCCTGCAAGCAGAAAAAAAAGGAGTGTGATTAAACTTGTAGCCAGCAGGTGTCGATACAAACACAGCACAGGTTTTTACCGTGTGGCGTTCACACAAACTGTACCTCGCTTTGTTGTTGCTCCATCTTAGTCAGCAAGAACTTGGAGTAGATGTTGCTCTTCTGCAGTAAATGCTGCAGCCTCTTGAACCGCATGTCATGAGACTCCTTCTCCTGTGTTTGCCGGGCCTAGAGGTGAGCAAAAAAGAAAATCATCCATATAATGTCAAGTTTGATACTTGTGCCAATGCCGTATGAAATATTTGCACCAATACCAGAATGACTTTCTTTCAATACCTCACTTTGAGGATTAGGTTCTCCTACAAAATGGGCACGTGTGCCAAGTAGGCCTAGTACTACACACCTGTGGTTGAACACTCTTGTGCACCATATTATATCTCTGATACTGCTACATTGGGAACAGCAGATACTTCGTATTTTAATCAGAGAAGCTAGTGGGCAGCACAGTCCTGCTTGGCTAAATATCGGAGCTAACAGCTAACATAAACAGAGGTTGCATTGAGTTGCATTATGATGCGTTCAAGCTCTATTCATTTAAAGTATTGGGCAAAGGTAAATTATAAGTATCATGATGTGTTCAAATGTTATCTTGTAAAAAGAAAAATATTTGGTGAGATGTTTCTCTAGCAATATAAAATAGATATAAGAAAGGGAATTATGAGATCTTCCTAGCATTAGCAGCTTATAATACATGATTAAAACTACCGATGACAAGATTTATTTTTTTAATCAAAGCAAACATTTAAATAGAAATATAATTATTTATTTCCCAATCATTTGAATTGTGCGTTTTTATGCAAATAACCACTATATATATGACTTTATAAAAGGATAACATTTAGAATTTTTGATGATTTACGCCGAGTTAAGTTACTCTGTGTCTGTGTGCATTTTCTTTTATTTTTTAACTCCCGGGTATCAGATCGGTACTCAATATCGTCCAATAGGTAAGTTCAGGTATTGGAGATAAAAAGCTTTATCGAAACACATCAAGGTTAGACACAAGCAGCTGTACAATAACTTCTTTTAACATACAGTCTGATAAGGGACAGCTTTTGATACTCAGTGGTATAGACGATTTAATACCCAGCCTTAGACATGATGCAGCTTAACAAACATGGAAAAAATGGGGGAGAGCACACATCCTGAGGAATTAATAAGCAACACACCTTTTCCATTATGTCTTTTTCTTTCCTCTCCCCTTCCTCCATCAGCTTCTTCTCTTCATCCTCCATTTCCTTGGTGATGACCACCTCAGATGTCGCATTCTCACATTTCACACCGATGTCTTCAAAGAAAAAAACAAAAACCAGTGATAGTCAAGCTGACATAACATTTCAGAAAAAGTTGTCATACACAAAAAAAATAAAAAAAGAATTGTCTTAATGTCAGTAATAAACTGGGGAAGTTTCATGGCGATATCTTTTAGTTGCCCCCCCATCCTATTCACCTGTAGTGTTGTCATTTTACAAAACATATCTTTGAAGGCTGTTTTCTCTAAATAATTTTTTTCTCAGACTGAGCCAGAAATCTCCACTACAGTACCACTACTGACACTACATACACCAAACTTTCCAGTTTCATTCCTATCTGTATTCAAGGTATTTACTGAGAGTTTTTTTTCATATATCATTCATTGCCTGATTAATACATGATATTCCTAAAACTAGTATTTGTATTGCTGTTTTATTAGTGACAAAGAGATATCCAAAAGTCCCTCTGTAAAAACTTTTGAATCCAATACAGTACGTCAACAAAATGAAACAATTTTGAACCTGGTTTTATCAAGATTCTGGAAATGTATGAAAATTAGCACATATTTGGTAAGATATTGTAATTTACATATTAAAAACCTAAAAGTTCTGGTACAAAAGTTCTGGTTGTGATACAAGAAAATTGATTGCCTTAATGCCATAAAACAAAAAAAAAAAAAGAACGTGGAATGTGTTATGGTGAAAAACTCCTGATTTTGCCAGGGTACTTTGTGACCGACCATTGGAAGCTCCAGTCTCCATGGTTGTGCCCAGCGGCTCCTCAGACTCGTCGGGTTTTGGGCAGTGAGGGGACCCACTTCGAGATTCTTCCTTCACGCTGTCAACAGGACGAAACACACAAATCAAAACCAGTGGCTGAATTATTTTTGCTGGTTCAACTCCAAAGACACTTTGCAGAACACAACTGAGACCACACCATCTGTAACCCGGGGGAGTTACACTCTACACATGGTGGCTGCAGTGGAGGGCCGTCAGGGCCTGCAAAGCCTTCTCTGCTGGCCTCAACAGAATCACAAAGTTATATCTATTTTATAATTTTTCTTAAATACACTACATGTATTATAATTTATAAAAATTGTTTTCCCATTATCTTATTTTCTCATTGCACAGCTACCATCTTCCTCAGTTGCTCTGCTTCCAGTGCAGCTTGTTTTAAGTAGAGCTTTTATCCAATCAGATTTCACCTCTGTGTCTCTAGGTAAGAAGAGAGGCCCGAGGCCTGCAGACGCACAAGTGCATCCATGTGCAGTTTAAGTGAATGGGGACGATTGTTGATTGTCATGGTGTTCAACCAATCAGATCTTTAGTTTGACATTTAGTTGGGCTTATTCTTTGACGTGTCAGAGCTTGCTAGCCGGCCTATAGCTACGTCAGCATTACATGCAGCTCAGTGTCCAGGTGCAGCTCTGCCGCAAGTGTGCCGTCATTGGTGAGTGGGTGAGCACGTGACTAAAGTGAAACTTATGCTTGCTAGCAGAACTTAATTAAGTTGTAGCAGTCAGAGTTCAAGTGGAAAGATATGGAAGAAATTATGGCATTTTTAGTTTTTTTTTAACCAAGCTTTGTTTTTTTTAACATCAAATGACAGGGGGAGGATAAACTGATTTAGTGGCGGAGTTACTGGGAACGCCTTTCTCAAGAAGGACATTTCCAGACAAACTGGACATAGTAAGAAATGGATGGCCAACCCCACAGCTAGCAGCCCTGACCCAGCCAGGAAAAGGATTTGTGTGCTACTTTCAGTCCGCAAACTATGAACGGTATTCCTGGCTGACAGGGTCGGAGAAGAGCTGCAAATTGTATTGCTGGGAATGCCTGTTATTTGCGACTGAACGTCTTGGTGTATGAGGCCTTCTCCAACCTAACGCAGAGTCACTGATCTCCGTTTGATGATCTGACACGGCTTAAAACTGAACTGACTAATGTACCCCATGGCTGACTTTGAAGGAAAAAGCCCTGCTGATCTACTGGCTTTCCTTCAGCAGAAAGATCTGGTGGAGAGCATGCGTCAACTTTACGCATTGGCATGTTTGGCGGTGACGATCCCGATATCGACTGCCTCTGTCAAGCGGACATTTTCAGCATTAAAATGCATCAAAACCTATTCCAGAAACGCAACTGGGGAGGCTCGACTGTCATCACTGGCATCCATGGCAATCGAAAAGGACCTCTTGCTGGAACTAAAACGCAGGGATGTACTGCACAGCCGCGTTATTGAACTCTTTGTAAACAAAGACAGGAGGATGGACTTTGTCATTAAATAGAACAGCATTTGGTAAGTGAAACTGCTTTTGTTTTCTTTACATCTACAGTGTGTTAATTTTGCCTATCCTGTCGTTTATGGATATTGTTCGCTGATGTAAATACTATTTGAATGGCCCTTGCTCTTTAGTGTGAGCGTTGCTGGATTGTTTTGTCATGCTTTGTTGTAAATACATGTGGCTGGTTCTTGAGAGTTCGCTCTTGTCATTGTGTTAATTACATCGATTTTGACCATATGCATTGTCCGTTAATTATGAAGCATACCGTCCTGCGTGAGTTTAGGGTCCGGATAATTGAATCTGTTTGGGCTGTTTTCTTTTACAAACAAGAATTATGGTCTGGAGAAATGGGAATTGTGTGGCGATTGCTTAGCCCTGTTTGAATCAGTAGGGAACAGCTGCCTAAACGCTGAGGGGAGAATATAGCGTGAGTTTGTGCGTATTTTCCTTACTAAGCTAGTTTAGCATAGCCTCGCAGAATATACGTGCCTCAGCTGTGTTTTGTTTTGCTTCCGGGGTCAGACGCTGACCCGAAAACTAAGACAGACAGACAGACCGGTGTCTCCACCGAAAACATTATATTTACCACAATTTAAGCTTCTGCATTTTCCAAATGCACTAGTATTATTGTTCGGTTTGTAAGCCTCGTACCGAACGGTTTAATACGAATACGTGACGTTACACCCCTAGAAACAAATAACCGTAGCTGTGGCGCCATCATTAGGTTATTAGCTAGGTGGTAAGACAGCAGCGAAGGCCCAGGTATAAAATGCACGGCCCGCCACTGGGTGGCTGTAATATCTGTAAATACGATATAATCAAATATGACAACTCTCAGCATCGACAAAAGGATTACAGCCACGTTACAATTAAAAGTTGACGTTACATCTTTAGATTTGTTGTGATCCGTCAATGAAAATCGGATGCAAAACGATTCAACCTACCGGCTCATCGTTGCAAACAGCGAAGCAGACGACTGGGCTAATGTGTCAACGTTTCGGTTAAAGAAAAAAAAAAGTTGCCTAACAAAATAGCAACGCGGGTTGACGTTATACAAGCAGGAAAATCAGACAGTGAAGTAACGCTAAGTTAAAGTTAGCTAGCTAACATTGTTCAATGTCATTTCTGGGTGTGCAGGTCCGCGGGTATCAAAGTAAACTCAAAAAAGAATGCTGTATCTGAAACTATGCAAACGTTTATAATAAAACTAACGTTACTTTGACTTTCGACGTCCACTCTGCTACTCTGCACAGCGTGTCGTTCTGAAGCACGATAAGTGGCTACAAACGAAGAGCACACGTCCGGTCCATACCTTTCAAAATAAAACTAGTCTTGAGGGAGCTGGTTTGAGAAGGTCGCGTCAATATCTTATTTTCCAGGCTGTACTTCCGCTATTTTATACAGGAGTTTGGCGCACTTGATGCAACTAGGAGTCTTATAATGGGCGGGGCTATTCAATTTCGCGCCAGTTAGGACGAAACTTCTGCATGTAAAATAGGGTGGTGTATGATTAGAGTGTAGATATTGCAATATTTTAGAAGTTGATACGAACATTATATTAAACAAAACTTGTTAAAATATTACGAATTGAAGTATGAAATAAATAATTACTGACTCCAAAGGATTTAATGTACAAAGAAAAACATGTAACAACACAGCCACCCCTCTGAGCGGAAATATGTGGCACACCTAATCTGATATTTCCCGCGAATGCTGATTGCTTGCTGGTGTATTAATACTTTATTATACGACGTTAATAACGTCATCATATTCCACATGTATTTTAAAAAGCATTATTTTTAAAGCAACAACCAGTAGTTCTATAAATAAATGACAAACTACGCTTTGTATATTTATATCATGCAGCTTCTAGCAGGATGTTTTGCAATGAATAAGCAAATGCATGCATAAAACTAAATTTCATGCGTGTAAACTTGCAGTCAACTTCACTCACACTGGCGAAGAGAGCGTTACAGTAGTCAAGAGGGGTGAGATCATAGACTGTATATAAGAAACAAATATTAATAATCAATCCTGAACTATGGCTTATCAGTTCAAATTAAAAATATAACTGTCTGCCGTAACGATGTTTTATTTATTATTATGCATAAGAAGTTGCAAGTGATTCAAGTTATGTAAGTTAATAATGCTTGTTGCACTTTAAATTATTGTTGGTCATCTTTTCTTCTATTGGTTGTATTAATAGATCAATAATTAGTTGCATGCACACTGAACAGTGTGGTCTATTTTCTCGATTTGTTACCACCCGGTGATGTTGTTCACAATAAATTGACATATTAATGCACCTGATTTTGTAGCAAAACAAAATGTGCTATAAAAAACAACAACTGCCTTGATTGTGCACTTAGCATAAGTGCAATATTAAATGGCTGAAATACACATTTTTTAACCTCCATTCATACTTGCTGTCTGCGTATCTCCATCAATGCACTGGAGCTCTATTGGGTCCGTGTATGTTTTGATAGTTTGTTTTATCGTTTAATCGATGGCACATGAAAAGAGAAGTAACAAGCAAACAAGAATCACATCAAATGATGATGGTGCTAGAGGAACTGTTGTAATTGTGCACACAGGTACATTGTTAATTTATTTATTTCTCACTCTGATTCCATGCCTCATCATGCAATAAAGCAACACAGAGAGACAGTTTTCTTCATTTTCTTTGCATTTTTACCATCAAGTTTAGAAAGTTTTATAGACCTGAAAATGTCAACCTACATTTTTTTACATTGCTTCTATTAGCTGCCAGAGAACCGAACATACAATAGAAAACAAGATACAAACAAGAACGCCTGATATCTGTTACTTTGCTGTGCTTAGCCCTGTAATAAATGAATCAGTGAATAAACTGGGACACTGCAGACCTGGAGGTGTTCATGGTTGAGCAGGGTCAGTGTGCTCAGAGTCCTCCCCCTTCCAGCTGTTCTCCTCCAAGAAGAGAGCTGGGTCTTCCTGGAACTCGTCCATCTCCCTGAATGTGTCGTCCAGAGTGAAGGAGAGGTAAATTATGCTTAGGGTTTAATAAAAATGAACCAAACGTCTCTTTATTTTTCAATTGTCATTATTTATTGCTTCATGAACTACACATGCTCACTCTTTCATGACATGCAAATAACAAGTAAATACATGATGTGTACAACTAGGTTGCAAATTAACATTAAACATCAAATATCAGATGAAATAACCTGCATTAAATACATCTGTATCAATAACATAGATAATTAACAAAGACACAGGTAAATATAACTAAATCTATGGTTTAAATACACTTATACTGCCATCTACTGGTAGAAATGGTAAACACTTTTACTCTGCGTCTCCTTATACAGGCTATGCTCTGCGTTCACTCGAGCAAC
>NW_027466504.1:2625000-2637500 GCF_050575085.1 Anarhichas minor
GACCATGTTTAGCAAACACTAGGAGACACCTTGTAGTAAAGTCAGACAGGTTTGAAACACTTCACTGCCTTATACCTAAATGCCATCAGATTACATCATGCTTTACAGGTCTTGAAAATATGAATTCCTGCTGTACCGACCAGAAATCTGTCAAGTGCAACGAAACATTTTCATTGGTTGCACCAGTGTGCCTGACATTTACTCGGTCTATCTCCATCTGTCTGTACCGTTATGTTTTCTCCCCACCTGCATTCTGTGAAGCCCCGCCCCCTACACCCAAGAAAACTAGAAATACTGCCTTGTGGTTGTGTGCCAACCAGCCAAGCTGCATTCTACATCCATGTCTGTCCAAAAATGTCCTCACTTCATCCTTTTATCCAATTGGAAATCTGTGTGAAATTGTCATAATTAGCATATGCATTAATGAGCTACAGCTCAAAACGTGTTTTGTGAAGTCACACTGACCTTTGACCACCACATTCTAATCAGTTCATTCTTGAGTCCAGGTGGACGTTTGTGCCAAATTTGAAGATTTTCATGTTTGCGTCCTCTGACTCAAATAGTTCTTGTGTAAAACCTCCATTTAGATGAGCACTCAAAAAAAGTCATACAGTGAGAAATCCATTGAGGAAGAAGGACCCATATCCACTCATCACAGAGCAGAGAGCATTGATTTGAGTAAAGTGAACACACACTTCTTTCCCAAATGGAAGAAACTTGCTTGTTCTTTTACACTCATAAATACCATTCTACCTCTGCACATACATACAAGTAGACTCTTCATTTGGGAAGTGTTAAAATATCTAACCATGTCATCTGACAGGGTTCCTGGGAGACACCAACAAAATGAGAAATTGTTCATCTCTCTGCATTTCAGTTCATAAGAAACCAGGCCAATAAGATTATGTCTCGCTACTGTGGCGGGCGATTGGTGGGCAAAATCTCATCTCCTATGGTATTAATGAGTAGTTGTTATAGGTAGAATATGGTGTAATGTTACACTGACCTGGTCTGTGACATCGTACACTACGATGATACCATGAGCACCTCTGTAGTAGCTGGATGTGATTGTACGAAACCTCTCCTGACCCGCCGTATCCCACTGTCAAAGGAAAAAGATGAATACAGTTGATGAAAACTTGACAAAAACAACACACTTTTTTTATATCTTTAAATGTGAGTGTCAATAGTCAAATACAAATTCAAGTATATAGTGCTAATTAATAGTTTAATTCTTTATTTTTTCAACAAATACACAAGTATATTTTGACTAAATCCCACATACATCTGTACTCACTAGAGCAATAAACGTGAATTAATCCGCCGCTGAAAATAGTCCTAGACAAATGCACGATTTCCTTTTGTTTGAGTAACTTCAGCTAAAAACTAGTGATCAACTGTGTCATGAAAATACTGAGCTCTTTTCAAAAATAAAACCATATATTTGAGGGTCATTTTTTAAGACTCATATCTTCAGTAAGAACTATTGACCCTGAAAGGGATTTGTTGACAATAATCTAGAATAATGCCTTTAATGTTGGCAGTTGTACAGATGTCCTGAGAAACTGACTTTCTGAGTGAGCCATGGTTACTGAAGGACACTGATATGAAATTGAAGCAGTAGGTTACTTACAATTTGAAGTTTAATGGTCTTTCCATCTAGTTCTATGGTTCGTATTTTGAAGTCCACGCCAATAGTGCTAATGTAACTTTCTGTGTATGTGTCATCCTGCGAAAAGAAAACAGTCAGTTAGTTAGTTGGCTCACACATCCTGTTCACTTCCTTCCTTCTTCACTACATACACAGCATCAGTCACTACTAGCACCTGTGGGAAGTAGCCACGGTGTTGGCACAGGGAATGTTTAAATTGTATACAAACTGGAGCATGTTTCACAGTAAATTAATGAGTTACAGGCAAGTTAACTGCTTGAGTTTGTTTGGTATAACTTAGTTTCTTGTTGAGTTAATGAGAAACCCAGTAAAGATATATATTCTATAATGTTGTTCTGCTGAAGACAGCTTTCAACCGTCTGCATGAAATCACTACATAGTTCAAACTTAAAATGGAGTTCATATAAAACATACTGTTTGTATTGTTTGGGGAAACTCACTGCAAATCGGAGAAGAAGGCAAGACTTTCCAACACCAGAGTCACCAATGAGGAGCAGCTTGAATAAATAGTCACTGTCAGGAAAAAGTAAGAAAAAAAAAAAGGCAGTTAGGGGATATCCAGAAATAGTAGTGTCACTTATAGAGGTGTTATAGAGGTGTATGTTGTACATGCTTTGCAGTATAATTTTCCATCCAGCAAAAGATGCTGGGGAACTACGCCTCCAAAATGTCCTTTTTGTTTTTAGTTCAGGTTCATCTGGTTATTTGTCAGTTGGATCCATTTGCACATTCGTTTGTGAAGTTGACGGGTCCGTCGAACTTTCCATCCCACAGTCAAACAACTGAATTTGCTTTTGTCTTTAAAAGAGATGCCAGTGCGTATGCACGTGCAGTGTTGTCTGGTTCTGACTGTCAGAAATATTTAATACCACTAATGCAACAATTATTTAAAAAAATATTTTTTTGGGGTGTACATTTTGTTCCCCCTATTTTTTATATGTTAATAAGTGGTTGCCACTGAGGGCAACCAAAGGCCAAGAGTTGGTTGCCAATTTCTCGAAATGGTTGCCAATGGTAACCCAAAGATTTGCGAGATAATAAAGTCACAAATTTATGAGACAAAAACTTGGATATTCCAGATAGTATATATATCTATATCTATATCTATATATATATATATATATATATATATATATAATATATACACACACAGCTGATCAAACGGGGAATCTTTAACAGCAAGCCTAGAGGGATAAATCACAACGCGAACCCGGAGCACGTTGAATTCACAATGCACAGGTTGAGCGAACCGCAATGCGGACTTGAAGACAGCCTCCACAGGAGGTCCGAGTATGGTTAGTTTCATCAAGGTCTGTGTTCCTTTGGTGTTGAAGGGCTGAAATGGACCAAGTGGGAAAACCCCCTCAGTTTGCTGATTGTTTCAAGATGGCTACTAAGTAAAACTTTCGAACAATGATCTAAACATCAGGTTCACAAAGCTACCAAGCTCAGACCGAGCGGCTGCTTTTTAAGGCGTTACCAGTCTAATAGGCTTAATCTTCACCTATTTTAAGATTGGAGTGGAGGTATTTTCAGTCCCTAGAATTGTGTAGTCTACTGTGGGCTGTGACTGACAGATGCTCAGTTTCCATTCTCAAAGAGCATTGTCGAGGCATAGAACAACATGCATACCTAGGGTAGGGCATTCTACCATTTCATTAAGCCTAGTGACCCACCTTAACACTGTCATGCAACAAGGCGGGTCTAGACAGCCTGCAGCCAACATACAAGCTAAAATTCTTCCGGCATCTCTTGTCATTACACCCAAATAAAATTAGGCAATATAATGATCATCTTTCACTTCCCCACTACACACAGAACAATATCTGAGCTCAGCTATAAAACTCTTTATCAACAACCTGCTAGTGTTCAGCCTCTCTTTGTTTCTTCCTTTTCCTACTGATCCTCTGCAGCACCACACTCCTAAAGCTGAAAACACACTACCACCGCGGCACATCATATGACACCCAGCAAGTGCCGCCCCTTTCACCAATAGGAAGCTCTACGGCTTTCTATTGGCTCTAGCTCTGCAGCGTGTCAACAGAAAAATGCAGGACTTTTACGTGCAACAGAATATTTGTACATTGTAATCCAACAACTTTTACAAAATTAAAAAAGGTCAGAGTACTTCTTCCACCTCTGTAAATGCTTTGAATCAAGTGTGGACACCCACTAATTCAATTTAATTTATCAATTTAAGAGCTAACCTGTTGAGCTGGCTCGCCAGGCGACACATTTGTTTTTGTTGCCATTATCTTTATAATGACGGGATTGTGTGTTGTTAGCTCGAACGCAACAACCAGTCCCTCTCGGTCTCTCCTCGTCCATCCTTTGACACATACGACATCAAGACGTGAGGAAAGGAAGTCGAGCTGCCACAGGAGCAGAGAAGAGCTGGTACAGGAGCCGAGATGTACAAGCAGGACGCGAGAGGGAAAATAATCATTTCTACTCTTTTCTTTTAATTTCAAAGACTTCTCTTGCATGTTTTTAGCCCTAGGTGTTAAACCTTGAGCAAGGACGTGGACTTCTTGAATTGTAGTAAAGAAGAATGTGCTACCTCCCAGTTTAAGTAGGACACTGTTGTCCTGGTTACAAATACATTCTAGGACATGAAACTTGCACATCTGAATCACACAAAACAGCATATGTGATATTTGTAATAACCCAAAACCTCTAACAGTTTTATTAATGAGCATATAACTGTCACTTAATCTTGCAATTTTGTCTCCGTGTTACTGTTCTTGTCATTTATTTTCTCTTTTTTTATTTAATTATTCATCATATTCTTAATTTAGTTGCCTTATATACCTATTATTTATTTGACTTTCTCTAGTTATCTGTACTATTGCTGTCTTTTTGCTGCTGTAAAAAGCAAATTTCCCCTCTGGGAATCAGTAAAAGTTATTGTTCTAAATCTGATTGTTTATCTTATTGTAGTAAAGGTAGCAAAGTAGTAAAAGTAAAGCGGAGAGGGTTGTTGACTTATTCATGAGTGAACTGAACATGTTAACAGTAGGCTTTAAGTTATGAAAATATGTTGAGAGTGAGAGCCATAGTCAAGTGTTGGGATGTGTTTTTTTTAAAATATATACGTTTATGAGTTTGAGTGATTTGTTACCGTAACTGACTGGAGATCAATACAATTCATACAATAATGTTCATCAGGCCTGCTTTTCTGCAGTGCTGTGTAATTCTTTTTTTTCAGATTATATTTAAAGTTAAATCATGATGTCTATACTACGCGTTAACAATGCAAGTTACAAGTTATGATATTCTACTGTGATTGAATGTTTTTACAATTGAATAGCTAAATAAAGACATGTTATTCATATCGATTCATGCTACAATTCATCTAATTTCATTGTAACACATAGGCCTGGTCTACACGAAAGGGCAGTTTATAAGTTGACTGGATCCAATGTTGTGACAGTGAACGATACAGAAGATAAGGATCCACTCCTAATGCATCCACTTTAACAGAAAAAATAAAAATAAGTGGCCCATGATTGTTTGTTTGTCATTTGAACTGGAAGTGTCATCTTCAACATACTAATCATTTATCTAAAACATCCTCCTTTTCATTTTGACAGTGACGCTCATTGAGTAAGAAGAAGATCATGGACCTTGCTTAGGAGTATCTAGTCTACACCAAGCAGGTGAATCATTAATACAAGATGGGGAATAGGGATCGAATATCACCATTTAGAGAAATTACAAGATAATTTGGGCTATAGAGTTTTTAGATCGAAGAGTAGTAGAGTAACAGCTTGTCAAACAAGGACAAACTGTACTCTAAAAACAATTTCCAATGCACCCATGTCAACATGTATGAATGCAAAACCAAAGACCGATGAAATTGCTCAACGCGGCTGTGTTGAAATCGAGGGCTTGTCCTACAGCATGTGACCTACACATGACTGAGAGGCTGCTTCAGCACTAGACCATATGACTAAAAACCGTGTCATGCCCAACACCAGGTAATAACGTATAACCAAAGACTGTACCTAGACCGTAAACACAAATGCTGCTGCAGTGTGTTTCCAGAAAATAAATAAGTAAGCTATTACAATGACATACGCAGACTGAAGTATAACCATCGACAACGGGGCAGGATATAAAAAAAATTGTAACGTTGAATTAGGGAACCTTGTTGTCGAGTCTTTTTTCGTAAAGATTAAATTAATGCTGGCTACTTCTAGCTAGCTATTCTAATGTCGCTAATAAATGTGTAACGAAAACCACTATTAAGGGCAAATATAGAAGTTCGCGTTACAGTTAAGTAAGCAACTCAACAAGGCGCCTTTGTCCTGTAACGTTTTTTAAGGTTACGTTACACCTCGGCGTGAAACGCAGCGAGCCAAAAACCAGTCACTTTGTTGGACCGCTGACCCAACAACGGGCTTAAAATGAAAATAAACATATAGCAAATGAGCAATTTGTTATTTGTTACCAATATCTATCGAATGACAAGTGTTTACCGCAAACATTCCACCGATATCACTGGGAAATTGTTAGTGTCTCAGGCAGGTAGGCACAGGTGGACGTTAGGGTAAATGTCAGCTGATGTTAGCCGCTAACTTAGTTTGACTGCTAATTTCAAGTTATTTGTGCTAACTTACTTGTTAGCACAGAGCTCCCCTTAGCTAGCTGGCCAAAATGTGACAATGATTCTTGAGTATGATACTTACTATTCGGGATTCATTCTTGACTCGTTGTATATCCTATCTCCTCTCGTCAAACGTCTCCTTTTCCCCTGTCTGCAGATAAACAGCGGTGTTCAGATATGTAAACGGAAGCGCTGGCTAGCTTACACTGCTCCCAAAAACCACGACCGGCTAGTTGTTTGTCGGTAAAAATCCAAAATGGCTGCAACTCCAACCAGGAAACACTTAACATTAGCCAAGTCAGGAACAACGCAAAATACGTAGCTTGGTTTAACGGGTCTTTTCAAATCAGACTGTTGACACTGCAAACCTAAAGCAAATAAACAGGTGATATCTAGCTAACCTGCCCCCTTCTCTCTCTCGCTCTCTCTCGGACTGTGTGTCGTTACCGCAACAGGGAACTGTCAAGCCCTGGGAAGGATTACGTCATTTAGTGAAACGTGGCAAAGAGGAGTCAGTGCCCGGTGTCAAGTTGCATATTACACACAACTTCCGGTGAAATACGACGACGTTTATGCTGAAAAACGAAAACACAAGTAATATTTCGGGTTATATCCCAGTTGCATTTGACCAGCTTGACACATCAGCTTTGCGTAGTTTATCATACAGTTCAACTGTATGCTTTGGTTGCCAGTTGATTACATACATGATTAACATTTTTATTGCCCCTTAGTCGCACCTGTACACTGTAGGCTACTATTAATGAGTCAATTAAAAAAAAAGGGTCTTTTTGCATTTTTTCCTCAATGATACATGTAGGGAGTCATTGTACTGTACAACTTTTTTGGGCCTTATTATATGCTTGACCAGGGGCGTCGTTAGGCCTATTTTAGGGGGGCTGAAACCCCCCTAAAATGTTCTTCAGCCCCCCCAAATAATTTGGCATTATTGGCTTTAAAAAATATATATTTTGGTGATGTCATTAAATTAAACTATTGTTTCTCACATGGACACGTTGTTTATGTGCGTGCGTTCTGGTTTGTATGTTTTCTCCCCCTTCAATTTACAATCCAATAGCCCATCATCATACTTAACGATATAAACCCCGGGCACTAGGATCTTGGGGAGGCTGCTGCGCTGGCTTTCTCACTCTGCCAAGTAACGTCTCTCGTCAACGACCGCCAGGATTATAGCCAAGGAGTTTAGCTCAAAGTAAATGATGCACGGAGTGAAATTGTAAGTACAGGTAGTTACAGAATGTGGCTATCTGCAGTTGTTAACGGTTGTTACCTGCTTAAATTTAGGTTTACTTGAGGCAAATGAAAGGGAATATTGTAGTGGTCTATGTTAACACTAAGCTAGCTAGCTAGCTAGCTATTTTGTTAGAAACTGTCTCCAGTGAGCAAGAGTGTGAACGAGCGAATTCGAAATACAAGAAATAACTATCGACATCTCTCTATTCTTTGCATTAATATCTCTCTCTAGTATTTCGAAACAATAATATCAGTCCTTATAGAATGTTGTTTATAATCAGTTAATGCTAGTGAAAACTAAATGTCATAGTGTCCCTCATAACGCTATAACTGTCTGAAACAATGGATATCCGCGGCCCCAAATGGGCCCCCAAAAACATGCCACTCCCCTTGGGGCTAAGCCCCCCCTTTCTTTGAATCCTAGAAACGCCCCTGTGCTTGACACAGTCGGTAACTGTCTGAGACACTGCGGGTCTTCCTCCGCAGTTCAACATTTATTTTTATTCAGTTTTTTAAAGTTCAGTCGCAATTGTTTTAACAAATAAATATACATATTTTTACGGTTTATGTAAAATCAACGTATTACTCTGTTGTTAAAAGGGCATTACATTTGGTGATGAGCGCAATATGACTTGTTTAAGACTCGAAGTTTAGGATTTGACTTGGTAATTGTCTTGACTTGGAATTTGAGTGCACAGACTTGAGACTGACTTGGGACTTGCAAAACAAGGACTTGGTCCCACCTCTGTCCCTACACTGCTCCACATCTTCCTGTCTGTGTTGACGTCTAGTTCACCTGGGATCCTGCCATGGATCACCGAGGGCGCACCTTTGACGGCCGCGGCAGCTAGCCCCCGGTTGTGTGGTGCGATTTGCTCATATATGAGGTAATGGGTTGTACTGAGTGGGAGACAGGAGCGTTTGTCTTGTCAACCGACCTCTACAGGGGCGCGTCGCTAGAAGACATTGAGCGGCTGCTTCATGGTCCATGATCTCCACCTTCGTGCTGCCATACCTCAGGGCTGTGACATCTGGTTTAATGTGGGCGTTCCGTACCATCTTTCTACATTGACTGCCGCTCTCTCATTCACGACTTCCACTTAAGCGGCACGCTTCTTTTTTCCTCTCTGGGTTGGAATTATCTAATCAGTAAGCTTCGTTATCCCTCTCTTCACATGAACGCCTGTGCACTCTTTCCACACTCCATGAACTGCTCCCATAACATTGATGGCCTTGTCGACGTTCTCCATCCCCAACACCAAGATTCCATCTGGAAACATGAGCAGCTGCTTTCACTCATAATTGGCAATAAAAAAAAAAAAATGGAATCAGTGCCAAAGTCTTTGAAATCGTAAAATAGTCTAACCTGATTGGCCTGTCAGTGCAGCAACCTTTCCAGTTTCCTCTAAATGTCTATACCAGACAGCACACAGTATAGCAAACACACAAAACACAATTTAAAACACTCCGCTTCATTTAATGACTTTGATAGAAATACAGTATAGTGAAAACTTTGAACTTTGGGGGTTTTCTAAAGGCTTTTTTAGTGGATAAGTTCACCCAAATCAGCAAAAACTCAAGCGGATGTATCGAGCCATGACAGTGACAGTAATAGCACACAGATTATGGAAGAAATTATACGGTGGATACTTTTTCAATACTGTGGGAACTACAAACCGACTTCCATTCATCTCCATTGTTTTGTGGTGGAGGCAGAAACCTCAGAAACAGTTCTAGCCAGAGGGTGAACTGAGTCTTCAAAAATATTTGTTAACATTAGAACACATAACATTGGAATGAGTGAAAATGGATCAAAAGGCTGTGTGTGTTATGTTGGACATGTTGACAGTGACCACCTGTCCTGTTAAACCAGCTGATAAGAAAATGTTCGAAAGTCATTAATCCCTGTGAGAAAAATCAGGTTCTACAAATTCAGGTTACAGTTTAAGTAGCCATATCATTCAGAACAGCACATGCTGTATGACTGCAACCTGCCAACTGATCAGAGATCAGACTGACTGGAGTGTATGCAGGCCAGACACAGCTGTTCATGTCCTCAAATATTGATTGTCTGATTTCACAGGAGTGGAACATCACGATAGTTATCCGTTTTCGAAAATGCTATTAGAAAGTGTTGGGATAAATGATACATTAATAAACGTACAATCCAATTTGTCAATTAATAATTCCATGTTCTTATTTTGACTTTAAAGCTACTACAAGGAACTTCCATTTTGTAATGATTTTGGCGGTCCTGTGGATAGAAACGGTTGTGTTTCCGAGCACCAGAGTCCCCTTAGAAAACCTCTCATTTTACTGCAGCAGGGTCTGACAGTCTGTCCCACTCAGTCCTGGTTCTGGTTCTCCCGTGACTCCCTTCCCTCCAGCGGGCCCAGCAATACGGCCCGGGTCTCCAGCAGTGTGGTATCGGTGTTGACTCCAAGCGGGGACCGGAGGAGCAGCGAGGTGAAGCTCTGCTCCTGGACGGAGGAGGAGAGGCTGCCGGGCGCGGTGCTCTACACTTCATGCCGGAGCTTCTGACTACAGGAAGAAAACGGCAGCAAAGCCAGATCTAGGTCCGTTTACGGTGGGCTGGTCGCTACCGTTTGGAGTCTGAGATAAAGGAGTGAGATACTGGTGAAGCTGCATGATTTCGCTTGAGTATGCGCTGAAGCATTAAATGTAACAGAAAAATATATTAGAAAAAAACTATCTTCTCTCTGATGGTTGTTTACTCATGTAGGTCATATAGAGGCATCAGGATTAAATTGAGACTGTTTAATAACCAGTTAAAAGTTCCTCGCAGTAACTTTAAATGATGAAGTAATGATTCAATCATAAAGTGAATCTCTGTAATGGTACTTTTGGTTCTTCCTGTTGAGCTCTGAGACTGAACGCCAACATATCCCAGCTAGTGCTCTGTGGACTCTAACTTCATTTCAGGTTCAGATGGTACACTGCTTACACATCTGTAAAGGAAGGAGAGCCCTCTCTGAAGTGTGACTGTTAGCACAGGAGACAAACTGTGGGGTGGAATATGAAAGACAGATTCAGTTTGTGATTCCATTTGAAAGTGCCATTTATCATTTAAGGGGAAACGGTACAGGTGACGAGTATAAAAGTTGAACTAACAGACATCAAGGATGAGAGAGAGGAGAAACGCACACCAGTGTTGGAGAGGTGTTGACCAGTAGTGTAAAATGCACAAAGGATTTAATGGTTTGCCAACATTGGTAAACCATTAAGTCATTTGTGTGTAAACCATTAAATCATTTGTTTGTGCATCGTGGCTACGAGTGTGCGATTGCTCTCCTTTACAACTATCACCATGAAACTTCCCTTGTTGAACTTACATTAAGACAATTATTTTTCTGTATTTCAAGTTTTCTGAAAATGTATGTTTATTTCCAGAACAAACATCTTAACATTTTATAAAGCCAGGATAAAATGTGTTGACGTGATATCAGTGAAAGGTTTATGCAGAGAGTATTTTTGATGTCTGTTTTTATCACTCCATAAATAAGGAAATATTGTTAAGAGCTATCATTATTTTTTTTTAAATACATTTTCACCTAATTCTGTAAGTTAGGCTACGAATGATTTATAAACCAAAACCTCTAACAAAAAACCTTCAGAATATAGATAGGAACGAAACTTTTGGGTGCAAGTGCCAAAGAAGTGGAGATTTGAGTATGTAAAATTACATACATTTTGAAGACACTACAGTTGAATAGACTAAGAAAATATACTAATACATATCACCATGAAACTGCCCCAGTTAATTAATTACATTAAGACATTCAGTTTTTGTATAAAAGTTTTAGGAAATTTTGTTTAAATATGTAAACGAGGCATTATATAATGGTATCTTTTGGTGAATTTAGGAGAAATCTTCAGATCAAATAGACAAAGTAGTAAAATTAACACCTAAATGTGTATTTTGGTTATTTTCTTTTAATTTAGTTGAAAGAAAACATGTTAAAAATTGACCAGTCTCGTAGTGTTTCGCCTTAAACACAGACATTAGAAGTCACAGAATCAGGGATCAGATCAATACAATGGTGACTTTAATCCTGAGTAGAAAAGGGCATGATAGAACATTTGTCATGCATCATTATTCACCGTGATCGGTTCAGTTTAGACACTCAGTTCCCCCTTCCATTTCTTGTTGTAATGGAGAGCAAGAATCAAGCAGACGTTAAGCCATACATACCCTGTATGTATGTATGTATGTATGAGAGCCTTGCATTATAAAAAAGAATTGTTGGAAGAATGTAAGACAACAACGAAGTAAGTGGAAAAAAAACCTATCACTGACAAGTCCTGCAGTCTGTTCACAAAGTGGAGCCCTGGACCCCCACAGGGCCCGGGTCCTCCCTTCTGCTCTGCTGGACTGGACCTGGCCGGGTGAGGCTGTCCATGGCGGACAGGATGGAGGAGAAGAAGTGCTCGGTGTGTGTCTCCAGAGCTCCACACCGCCTCTCGATCAACAACAGGGTGTTTCTTAAAACTGGAAACACAGAGACAGAAAGAGAAAGAGAAATAATGTAAAAAAGAGCATCATGAGAAAAAAAGATGGGGTGACGCATTTGTTCACAATGACTTAAGCGAGTGAGCAGACTGACGTGGAGATGTGTTGTTGATGCAGCCGAGGAGAAGCCGTCCGGTGTGCAGAACACAGGAGGTCAGGGGCTGGTGGCTGCTCACTTCTCTCTGAAAACTCTGACAACGAGAAGCGTCACATTTCACCGTCAGCAGAACAGTATGGGCATGAAGTAAGTGACAACTGTTACGGTTTATCAACTCATTAAGTAGGGTTGGGTTTGCTGAGGAAAACACTTTTCTTTTCCGATGTAATGAACACGACACACACATTTATACCCACCGAGATTAGTGCATATTTAAACATGGGAAAACCCACATAAAATACTCCATTCCCGTTTTTGTTTTGTCATGTTTGACGTCACA